>NC_088878.1:10471543-10622872 GCF_032884065.1 Artemia franciscana | reverse complement strand
CTCTCTCTATCTCTCTCTCTCTCTCGTTCTCTTTTAGAGCTAAAATTACGTTCGAGGAAGATGTTTTGTTCTTGTATACTTTGTCTTTGTTTTGTGTACTATTGTGTAATTCGATGTATTATGCCGCATATTCCTGCACCCTACTTTCACTGCTCATCAAAATCGGCATTTTTCTTCAAAAGAAAAATAAATCCAATTCCACAATAATGACATTTCTTTGTCTTTGTTTGTGTACTATTGTGCAACTGGATGTATTATCCCACATCTTCCTGCACCCCGCTTTTTCGCATTTTGAATGAATAAAATTAGGCTAGATTGTTTTCCCTGTACACCATTATTAATTCTACCATTTTTATTCTATATATTTATGTTTATATTTACATTGCAAAAACTGATTTCGCCACTTTCTTATTAAATAAAAAAACAAGGGCATAATTTTTGGGATTAGAAACATGGTGACTTTGCGAACTTATTGATAGCCAAAAATTTAAGATTACTCTTACTTCGGAGTGTAAAACGTTCTTGGCTTACGAGAGCCCTGACAAGGAGAAAATAAAATCCCTTAGAAATGAATTTGGACAGAGCTGGTAATATGATGTGTTTCGTGAGACCTTAGACCTGTTCCAGCCCTTTTGATATTCGGCAGGGAGTATATGCTCTTTAACCTACTTTTGTCACGGCGTCTTTCTTACCTATAAGTTTGAGGAGGGTTTCCACTAGGAGGTGAAGCTTTTTGATTGCCACTAGGACCATTCCGAAGACCAGGTATTCTTGACTCGAACGCCTACAATGAAATGAATAAAGACTTTGACAGCGAAATTACTTTGACAGCGAGTTACAAATTTGGGAGACTTACAATCAAAAAAATACAAATTATTAAATTGACATGTATTAAAATTATAATTTACATTACAATTACAAAGATAGTTTTCAAACAATCTCCACCCTTCAATTACTTACTTTGATAGACTAAATGTCTAAAGCCAAAATAATTAATGACAAAAATCCATGTACAAAATGAAAAAAAATGGGACTTAAGACAGTGAAGTTCAAAGAAGATAAATAAATTATGAATATTTGCAAGTTACAAGCAACATAGCGTACTCGGTACAAGCCGAAATCTAAGAAACAATATGTGCTTTAGAGGGGAAAAAATATGAAAATTGAAAGGAAAATGAAGACACAAGAAAGCAATAGACAATCAAAATATACAATTGAGTCATTGCTGCCCAACCCAGAATATAACTGAAATCCAACCTCAATTTTAAAAAAAATAAACAAAACAAACTAATCAGTTCAATTGTAAATTAATTTTTTGATACAGTGATTAAATAACTACTAAATAATTAAATAATCATTGTTATTAAAGTAATACTTCAAAATAACTATAATAAAAATTAAACAGAAATTTATAATTAAATTAAATGATTGAATAATTACTATAATTAAGCAATTATTAGATATTACAAAATTATTACATGTTTTGGTTCACCTTAAGACTCTTAATTGATTCACGTAGTAAATTTGACTGTTTTATCAATTGCTTCACTTTTCAGAATAAATTGAACAAAAGCTCCCCCATGACTTTCTAACTAGGTGCTTACGGTCCTCTTCATAAGTCTACTTAAGGCATAGGATTTCATAATCAATACTGACGGTGCTGATTTCCGTTTCATGACCCTTCAGTCAGGAAGTGCAATGGGGGGTTGGGGACGAGATATTCTGTGCTTTCGATCGCCCTTCCTGTTTACGTTCCCCAGATTTTTCTAGGTATCCATTTAGAGGTGGGTCGACTCTGGCTGAGCTTATAGTCACGCCACTTTCAGAGTCACGTCCGTTCAGACCCAATAGCCAGTGATACCAAGACTCGAACCTCTGTCCCCACGGACAAAGGGTCTCAAGTCTACGCCAAAGCCTTTGCAAGAGCCTTAATTCAAGTCAAGATAGCAAAAATGGAAGTTTGCTGAAAGTAGGTCAAAATTAGAGTGGGATAGAGACGCCTTTATTATACACATCATCAATATAAGAAAGAAACACATCAGCCATTTTAGAAAGTAAAAAATACAGTCATTCTGAATTTTTGAGTTCTCGAGAAATATTCCCAATTCTAAGGTCATACCTCCTTTTGTAACTCGTAAAAGCATCTTTCTAGATTTTACAGATTTAAGAGATTTCTAGATTTTTCAGAGACTTCTAGATTTAACAGAGAGTTTTCACTTATCTTTTTGCATATCTTGATACCTAAGGGAATAAAATAGTCAAGTCAAAGCCCGAGACTCAAAAACTCGAAACACTTAATTTATGTTTAACAACAAAACGCCCTTTGAATAACCCCCTGTTATTCCTTCTAAAAAGAATAGCGGTTGAGTTCATTATTATATAAATGTCCGTATCCACCTCAATCTCATCGTTCGAAAGATTATAATTTTCTGGTAACTGTAGTTTTAACATAAATTATGATTTTAACTTTAATTCAAGTTTGACTTGTTTGAGGAATTTAATTTAAATACTAATTAATAAATTTAATAAATGATGAGTTTATAATTAGATTATTATTAATTCAATTTAATGTAATTTAATTTTCAACTTAGTATTTGAAATTCATAAATTTTTACCAATGACCTAAGGTCTACCCAAAATTAATTTCCCTTATTGTGAAATCTTTCCCCTTCAGAGAATTTGTTTCACCTTAAATAATGTAATAACTACACATTTTTTTAGTTTCAAATATAAAGAGGTTGTTGGCTAATATACTTTGACGCCATTCTGCAACTCGGTAATCTAATATAAGCCATTCACGTTATTTAATCAAACCTTAAATATCTATCGTTCACACAGCAACGTGATACTGTATTGATTTATGTTACCCGATTTTAACCTCCCAACCCAATCCATAAAAAAATATTTCTCCCACTCGTAAATTGGTCAAAAAATGAACCCAAAAAATTATTTCTCCTAAAAAACTATAAAGTATTTCTCCAACTCGTAAACTTGTCCAAAAATGCAGGGAAAAACATTTTTTGGGACCATTAGACAAAGGTCCCCAGGAGGTAAACCTCTGCCTCTTCATTCTTTTGATTACCCCCCCCCCCTTCCCATAAAGAAAAGTTTTTGGGTACCCTCTCACTTCTACCCCCCCCCACATAAAAAAATCCATCGAGATACTTAAAGGCAAGGACATATCCAGGAAATGTATTCGGGGGGGGGGGGGGTGTAAAAAAAAATCATACGAGGCATCAGAATTTTGTTTATATACATTTTGTTACTTTGTTAAGAGTCGGAAAAGAATACCTTAAGGGGGTGGGGGGATTTCAAACCCAGTACCTCCCCCCCTGGATACGGCGTTGCTTCAAGGTTTCCGTCTTTTTTTTGAGTATTTTTATGTTTTTTATTCTTGCTTGTATTAATATTTGGGGGATAAAACCTTAGATAGCAAACAGATTCTGCCTTTAATTATAGAGTCTTAAAGACAGCTCCATTCGCCCATACATCTAGTTATATAGAAGTTACAAATATCAAGTGCTTTTCCACTTTCTTTTGTAAGATCTACGTCTCGTAATTTTTCGTTTTTAATATCTTTCACAATTTTTATTTATCTTTCACACGGCAATTTATCTTTCACACGTGATCGATCTTTAAATATTTTGCAAAAAATTAGCTTAGTTTCCCACAGAACAATTGAACCTGAGTGGCTACTGCTTAGATCTTCAAGTGTCAAAAAAGAGCATAAAACGTACCCCAGGTGAGTCTGCAGCAACTGGACTAGTAGGAAGGGAAACGTTTGGAGAAATTCCCATTTTCTCTTTTGGGGATATTGCACCTGGAATACGACTTGATCCTCCATTGATCTTAAAGCTTCTATCCGCTATATTACTGGACAAGTTTGATAAATTATCACCATCTAAAATTTCTTTTTCGGTTTGAAGCTTCTCATTGCAGGACAAATTCATAGATGGTGGGACTCGAATGCTTCGACAATTTTCGAATATACTATAAAACGGAAAACAAATTGACAGCAAAATTATAGAAACACGACTAAAAATTTTCAATTAAGACAAATCCTAGAAATAGTAGAACTAATTCGAGGATAAAAGTTGAATTAAATAATAATAATAATAATAATAATAATAATAATAATAATAATAATAATAATAATAATAATAATAATAATAATAGCTATAAAAAAAAATAATGATATCTTTCGATTCTTGTTAAACCTTCCTTAAAAAAAAGTGATAGAAATAAAAAACGGTGAAACAGTCTCAAAGAAGGTAATCACATATTAATGGTCTATTCACACCGATTTTATTAACACCGATTTTAACGAGATTTTATTAACACCGATGTTCAGACAATCTTAAATTCTAGAACTAGTTGAATCCAAAACCATTCATAAGACAAATTTTATTAACTTCAAAAGCAAAATCTAGTCAAAAGCAAAATTTGTTTGAAGAACTTAGTTTAGCCTAGACAATCAAATTGTTGCTCTAAAGGTTCTATTTAGAATCCCAATTTTGAGATCCCAATTTTGAAAAAATAAGTTGATTCAAACTTTGAATAGCCACTAGAATCTGGTCACTCGCATTTAACTTCGACTTGCTTGGACTTACAAAATTCCAGTGTTAGAAACGCCTCAATGTGAATACGAAAACAAAATTAGATACTTTGATGTTTTATATCCAATTTCTTAGGATATCAACCCTTTCTCACATTCTGCATACCTCAAAAAGTCATACCTCTCTCAGAATAGCAGCTGCATATGAAACCACTTCTACCGACATCCTCTTGTATCTCTTTCCAATTCATTTGCCCTTCCTCACATTTTATATGGTGCCCCTTTTTAGAAGATTTTCACTATTTAAAATAAAAGAATAATTCGTTCATGCTTTTTCAGATTTGCTCAATACTGGCTTTCACTCCTTCGCTTGTCCCAAAATTCATGATTAATTCGAACATAATAGAAAAAATGGAAGCATTCTTGAATCCCATTGCTAGTGTATCGTATACCACTGAGAATTTAGAGTTTATATAGAATATAAATATAAACTTACCATTATTTGTTATTGATTTAAGTGTAGTATTTCTTGTTTTGACATCAATTTATGTCCTTTCTTTTCTGTTTTTATTTTTCGTTTATGAGTCATGAAACCTTATTTATGTTCTAATGGACTTGCACAATTTCACACTTTTAAGTGCTATTTTAATTTTTCTTCTTAAATAAAAGCGACATTATTTTAATTCTTCTTAAATATACAGCAAAGACCATATACACAAAACACCAAAGACACCATAAATTGTATACCAAAACCATTATACAGCATATAAAAACCATATATTAATTGGATATTTTAACTTCGACATTATATTCTCAGCGTTCAATTTTCGTAACTCTCTTGATACTTAACAATTTAACTGTATCGATTGAATCTGCTGCAAATACAAAAATATAAACTGAATTACCAAACACTTACCAATTACCAAAAACACTTGCAGTGGGGTGGCTAAACACACCTACCTGTTAAACAAGTAATAAACGGTAAAAAAAAAGGTCGTATCAGCCCATTCTACAGAAACAATAATAATAATAAAGCTATAAAGTCGTAGCTAAAAAAAATCCTCTTTAACTAACTTTTAAACATCCCCAGTATTTAAAACACCAAGCAAATTTATTTCAAACAAGAAAATATATGTCCGACATATTTATATTATTTATATAATATAAATAATTTACATTAATAATTACATAATTTATATCAAACTATCTTCCCGATAGTTTGATTTTAATTCCAAAATCTGGGCCTTATACAATTAGCTAATCATAGACTTTGAAATAATTAAAACCTTAAATAGAACCTTCAAAGGGTTCCGAAGGTATTTGAGTTTCTACATAGTCAGAACCTGTCGAGTGGAAGGCCCCTTCCAACAAAAAGTTCAAGTTGTCAGTCAATGACTCCTTAGAAATCCCCACTGGGACAGTACTGATCCATGAGAAACATCATCAGATTCAAAATACGTTTAGACTTTAAACAAGGAAATCCAAAAATATAAAAATGAAAAAAACATACTCAGATATGGGAGAAATGGGGAAGGGGTCTTCGAAAGCATTTCAAAAGGTCTTAAAAAGATTCTCAGGGATTTGGTCAAGGAATTTGGGAAGATCTAGGCTTAAAAGTGCAAGATGGACCAGCCTACAATTCTATTTATCTACATATCTACACAAATACCTAATCTACGTATCTACCTAATTTACATATGTACACCTACATATATACCTAACCTACATATCTAGACATCTACATATCTACCTAACGAGAATAAGTTGAAGATAGGCTTTGACTGGTACAAAAGATGTATCAAAATCTCTAGCTCTAATCTCGAATATTCTAAAGTGTTCATGTTTGAAATGCCCTGCCCCTTCAGTATTTGGACTTATACTAGGTGTACAATCAACTTATGCTCAAAATCAATATACAGTTCAATTCACAAAAATACAAACGAATGCAAATCATCGACAGAGCCAGGAGACAGAGCCAATTTCAGCACAAGAAGCAAATAAAATTACTGACAAAAATAAATGCCGAAAATTCAGTCAAAAATGGAGTAATAATCTGTTAGTGGTCTTTAAATTCACACTTTTGATGAAACCAAACCTAATTTTCCTGACACACATTTTGTTTTTTAGCTATTTATTTTAGCTATTTGACTATTTATTTTATGGCCTAAAATTATTTTTTTTAGCTATTTATTTTAGCTATTTCACTATTTATTTTATGGCCTAATTTTTTTTTTTAGCTATTTTTTTAGCTATTTCACTATTTATTTTATGGCCTAAAATTTTTTTTTTACCTATTTTTTTAGCATGTTTTTCACTATTTATTTTATGGCCTAAAATTCGGAAGCAGCCAATGACTGATAATCAACTGTCGCACCAGAAACATGTCTGATACCAAATTGATTAAGACATATAAATTTTACCATTTAATCCATACCTCAAAAATTGCAATTATTCCCCAAAACGGAATCGTATCGGAAATAGACTTGGGGTGGAACTGAGTAAATTTTTGGCTTCGTCCCATTACTAGTAGACACACATTTAGGAACACACCACAAGGATAAAGGCTAGCTAGAAGACTTTTAGAAGAAAACCATAACTATGAAGAGTAGGAGACACCAGACTAAAAAGGCACTATAGTAATTTTTATGCTCAGGAGGCAGGATTACTCATCTTAGTGTGTGTCAATCAAAACGGTCGATCTAAATTAGCCTTCAAGAATCAAGCTATCTTAAGCTAAGATCGACGCGGAAAAAGAATTTCCCCAGATCGAGAATGAACTTGTTGTTTTGCTTAGAATCTGAAATGATCTTTCACCACAGGATCTATATTTATATCTGAATATTGAATGGCGATATTACCTCCCCCTCCCCCCTCCCCACTATGTCAGCTCTAAGATCTAATAATTTCTTCTGCAAAACACATGGTCATTTATGTATATGTCACAAAGTCAGTGTCTTTGATTCCAAATGTTGTGTCTACGCCCAAAAGCGTTCATAACAAAGATAGAAAAGTCATAACTTTAAAAAATTTGGGATTAAGAAAATTCTTGAGAGTAAAATATGGGGAAATATTTCCTAAGCAGTTTGTCAGAAGCCCAATGTTGATATTTACTCTCGAAAGTAACTTCCCACGATAGCTTGGGCCTCTTATCAAAAATCAACCCCCCACTCGTAGCGCTATAAAACGAGGAGCCGGTTAGTTCTAGACCTGTTAAGACTAAAAGACAGTATGGCTACAACGACTCCAGAAAAGGTTAGAATTCTAATTATAGTTGCTGGTTAGAATCCAGAAACTGGTTAGAATTAACCAGAAAAAATAACAAACTACATGTAAGTTAATTTTTGCGCTCAGAAGACTTGATAATAACTAATTTATTAACCATGGGAAGATTTTTTGGTGAACCCTTATTAGAAAAATAAAAAAAAAGAAGTTTTTTAAACTGAAAGTAAGGAGCGACATTAAAACTTAAAACGCACAGAAATTACTTCGTATATGAAAGAGGCTGCTTCCTCATCAGCCTCCCGTTATTTACGCTAAAGTTTGACTCTTTCTCTCAATTCTTCTTTTTAAAACAGTAAAAAACTTTAGCGTAAAGAGCGGGGCGTTGATGAGGAAGCAGCCTCTTTCATATACGAAGTAATTTCTGTGCGTTTTAAGTTTTAATGTCGCTCCTTACTTTCAGTTTAAAACACTTGTTTTTTTTATTTAATTTCTGAACGTTTTTGAATCAATGCATGTTTTGATTTTGGCTCTCCGCAGAGGAATAATCAAAACGAAATTTGCATTTTTTTTTTTTTTTTTTTTTTTTTTTTTTTTTTTTTTTTTTTTTTTTTTTTTGCTAAATGGCTTTCTCATAATTTTGATCGAATGATTTTGAGAAAAAAAGAGCGGGGGACGAAGCCTAGTTGCCCTCGATTTTTTGGTTAATTAAAAAGGCAACTAGAACTTTTAATTTTTTTACGAATCTTTTTATTGGTAAAAGATTTACGTAACTTATAAATTAGCTTACGTAAAGAACTTTTGTATTCTCATGTTTTTATTACATATATGAGGGGATTCGCCCCATCGTCAGTACCTCGCTCTTTACACTAAAGCTTAAATTTTATCCCAATTCATTAAGAATGACCCCTGAATCACAAAAGCCGTAGAATAAATAGTTGAAATTACTAAAAATACTTTAGCGTAAAGAGCGAGGTATTGGAAGGAGGTGAGCCCCTCATATGGGTAATAATTTCTGTTTGTTTTAAGTTTTATTGCTGTTCCTTACTTCCAGCTGAAAAAGCTTTTTCACATTTATTTTTTAATTGTTTTTTTTTAAATAATGCTAGTAAATCCTGCTCTCCCTTCATAGAAATTTTCTTCTCCCATGACAAATTCTCGATGGAAATTCCCCCAGCATACCCCCTCTTCTCAACCCATCCCCCCAACCAAAAAAATCCTCCTGAGAACGCCTTTATACTTCCCAATAACCATTACTATATGTAAGCACAGGTCAAAGTTTGTAACTTGTTGCCCCTCCCACGGGGACTGTGGGGGAGTAAGTCGTCCCCAATGACATAGTTATAAGGTTTTTCGACTACGTTGAATAAAATGGCTATCTCAGAATTTTGATCCGTTGACTTTGGGAAAATAATTAGCGTGGGAGGGGGCCAAGTGCCCTCCAATTTTTTTGGTCACTTAAAAAGGGCACTAGAACTTTTCATTTCCGTTAGAATGAGCCCTCTTGCAACATTCTAGGACAACTGGGTCGATACGATCACCCCTGGAAAAAAAAACAAAACAAAAAAACAAATAAACACGCATCCATGATTTGCCTTCTGGCAAAAAATGCAAAATTCCACATTTTTGTAGATAGGAGCTCGAAACTTCTACAGTAGGGTTCTCTGATACGCTGAATCTGATGGTGTGATTTTCGTTAAGATTCTATGACTTTTAGGGGGTGTTTCCCCCTATTTTCTAAAATAACGCAAATTTTCTCAGGCTCGTAACTTTTGATGGGTAAGACTAAACTTGATGAAGCTTATATATTTAAAACCAGCATTAAAATGCGATTCTTTTGATGTAGCTATTGGTATCAAAATTCCATTTTTTAGAGTTTTGGTTACTATTGAGCCGGGTCGCTCCTTACTACAGTTCGTTACCACGAACTGTTTGATTATTAAACCCTAATTAGAATTAACTAATAAGGTTAATTCTAAGAGCCGGTTAATTCTAGACCTATTAAGACGAAAAGACAGTATGGCTACAACGACTCCAGAAAAGGCCTAGAGCATGGTACAGGATACCCATTGCTTTTTATAAACTGCGCAAGGCAAACTCAACATTTATCAATTTCTTAAATTCAACCTAACAATAAACTAACAACTAAACCAAGCTGACAGTAGGTCATTAGGTGATGTGGGAAGTTGATTACTCTTCTCACAGATAGCATTGACTAGGGAGAAGAACTTATAATAAGGTTATATCCCGGTGGTGGGAGAGGGAGGGGTCTGCAATTACTCTTATTGTGCTATAAGTAATCAAGTCAAAACCAAGAGTAACTTTAAACAAAGCCATCAGTAGATCAGCATGTGACGTGCAAGTCGGTTACTCTTATCTGGGGTGGTTTTGACATGGGAGAGGAGTCTATAATAAGAGAATTCTCAAGGGAAAGAGACGTTAGGGTCTTATATTGCCTATAGTAGTGATAACTATCTTTATTCCATTGTTCACTATTATGACAGTAAGCAGTTTCATGGCAGGAAAATCAATGGCTCTCTTATTTGCCAATTTTCAGTCATCCGTAGAAGTGTCTAGATCTTTACAAATAGCGAACTCGTAAAAGCGTCTTTGAAAAAAGCGTTAAAGAAAAATTTACCGTAAATCACAAATTTGAGATAATTTCCTCTGTGGTTCTGGCGCAATCACTGAGGAGTTCTTCTCCCGCTCCTCTTTGGCAGCTTGCGTCTCCAAATATTTAAAGACGTGGACCAATCCCCTTGCACATAGCTAAAAGTCAAAACAATGTGAAAAAAATATAAAGATAACAAAAATAACATAAAATTGAAAATTTCAAATTGCAAAATTGCAATTGCGTTAAAAATTGCAATACATTTGATCTTAACAGAGATTAAGGTAAATTTTAAGTTACCTTAATAAAGGTAAATTTACATAACAATGGGAGAGATTCAGTAGTATTAACACAAACAAAAGAAGCAAGTATACATCTATTGGTGTTTATATTTATATTAGGGCGCTGAATATTAAGGACGCTGAATACCCTCTCCCGAAAGAGGTTACAGATGGCAATATTTGTCGATCTTGGTTCCACTGGCCGAGAAGATTCGACAAAATATTTTTTGGATGAAAGTTTGACTAAAAAATAGAGAAAATTTTAAGTTCTTACAATTTTTCTAATTGTGCAAAACCGAGCTAAAAATTTTGACCGATCGATTTCTTCCCTTTTTAAAGTCTTCTGATCAGCCAGTGAATATGAAGGTCCAATAAGGGTCTCTCCAGAGACCCTTTATAGCACCTTTTTTAAATGTTTTTTTTCGGTTTGCAAACAACTACATGCCAGTTTTAAAATTATTTGGATGTTGTTTGAGGGGGGGGGGGCTTCTTTGATGTGGAATATGACGCGTAAAACACCTAGAAAGCTCCTCGGTAAAATCTTTAATGGGTTACTGTTTAGCTAAAAACTACGATTTCCCCTCTTGTTTATAAGAAGAAATTCAAAGCCATAGAAATACAAGGAGCTCCTACATGACACATTTTCACATGCCTTGACCCAAAATAAAGATGCAGCCTTCCAAGACTTTGCTTTCAGATTCAAATTACTCATTTATCATTACTCATTTTTCATTTATCATTACTCAAATTACTCATTTTTATTTATGAGTTGAGATTTAAAACGGTGTTAATTTAACTCGC
The DNA here is from genome assembly GCF_032884065.1 of Artemia franciscana. Taxonomy (NCBI): domain Eukaryota; kingdom Metazoa; phylum Arthropoda; class Branchiopoda; order Anostraca; family Artemiidae; genus Artemia; species Artemia franciscana. Next base: position 10,611,405 of record NC_088878.1, on the reverse strand, counting down.
AAAATAGAAAATTTGAATCAATTTATTATGTTGTAGGTTACGATTAATAAAAAATGGTGATTATAGTAAATTTTTATATTATCAAAGCCTTACTTTTTTCAAAGTGTTACTTGCATCAAAGCATAAGCAATTCTATTGTTTTAAGTGGCTTATTAGAAACATGAGGAACGTAAAAAAAAAATAATTTAAAAAGAAAATTCGGACTGTTTTTCAAACTAAAAAAATAGCCAAGAAAAAGAGTCTTGAAACGCAAAACAAAGCCCCTCCTCCCTACACAGGTAAGACTAGTTTACAACACATTTAGCAATATTACTAATTTTGAGTTTATATTTGAGTGCATATATGACATCATCAATAACAAATTAATCCATTTTTATGAATGATCCATACCTAAAGCTGTTTTTTTTGTAGATGCCACGCTATGGCACGCTTAGTAGGACAGAATCGTAAACACATTCGAAAAAATGTATTTCAATACAATTTGAAAAAAAGAACATATTTCAACTAGTTCAAAGGGAAAGTTACACATACGGAAAGCTTATCCGAATAATTATACATTTCTTTATCCCTTACTGAACTCTTGGCATATAATACGTATAAGTTTCGGCTACTTTGATTTTGACTATTTTCTTTCCTGTCGCACTCACACTCACTCTCAAGACATATTAGGAGGGTTTAAAACATAAGACACCTGAATACAGTATAATGCGCCCTCCAGATTTTTCATCGAAGTTCCCCCAAGAAAAATTAAAAGAGACTCCAGCAACTCTGCATTGTAACTTCATTCCCAAAGACGCAACTTTTGTTACCCTGTTTGGATAGACATTGATGGGAGTAGCCCTAATACAACTGACACACATTACATGGCCCACATGTCTCTGTATAAAGTAACTGTTCCCACATCCATAATAAAATTATGCTATACCCTACGAAAGATTTACGTGATTTTGGTGTACAGATTGGTATATGTACATGTATTACGTGATCATAGAACCCTATATATACATATATATGAAAAGAGGACCTACATTTTTTTTTTAGTCTTGAATCTTCATTGAAGGTGTTTAGAGTTTACGCGTTCTGAAGCTGACAAGAGTATTGTTTAACTTTGTACGAATAAACACCTTTTTTTTCACTGACACATTTGACTATTCTGGCCTGCCAAATAGTAATTAGATTGTAAGCCCCATTGGACGAACCAGCCAACAGCCGTCACCAACCATAAAATAAGGCTACACAGTATTATGCGCTCTAAATTCAAGGAATATCTTGAAGAACCTAACTGCTTTAAAAATAAGGTCAAACTGGTTAAATGACTAAGGTTATTGTATAGCCTACTAATGATAATTATAAACTAATTTAATAATATTAATTTAATAATTTATTTAATTATAATAGTTATAATTATTATAATATAATTATTATATAATTATAATAATTTAATTAGTTATTTGATTAATAATTCATTTATTAATAAAAATTTAATTTAATAATAATATCATAAACTAATGACTAAGGTCAAACTGGTTAAATGACTATTAGCTGCTTGACCAGGTAAAAAGCTGATTAATCACAACAAACAAGGATTTTGCCAATAAACCATAGAATGGAATTCAAGCAAGCCAGATAGCAAACAAATGTAAGATGAAGCGTCGATATTGAGCCAACAAGAATCATAACTCTTGCATTCTACCATAAAAGGCAAAGGTGCTCAGCCAGGAGAAGGATAATAAATATGACACTACCCTTAGCTTAAGACACAGCCAAAATGATACATGCCGCAAAATCCAGGTACAGTGCCTAATTTTGCAGAATTTTCTTGTATCAATTATATTACCCAGTAAAATAAGACAGTAAAACAACAAGAACATCTCTGAATATATGACCGAAATATCCAAAGATTTCTTTTGTTGTTTCTTTGTCAAATAAAGGTATATCCCTATTGAATTATTATTTGTACGTCATAAACATCTATGGTGAGATACTAATAACACTAATTTATTGTTTTTTTATTATTATTATTAAATAATAGGTTTTTTATTATTTTTAATTTAGGATGTCATTAGGAATGTTTATGTAGTTAATTGCTACGCGTTAGCAAAATTTAAATTTTTCCCAATCGTAGTGATTTATATCTGTAATAGTTTATATTTTTGTTTGTTATGTAAATAAAAGTCAAATATTTAAATAAAAGTCGAAGTATGAGAAGTGCAAAAACTATTTATTTTAATTCAAATTTTGGATTTTGGTGATCAAATAGTGGCGACTTTACTGCCTATTTTCATCTAATTAAAGCTCATATTATATGACCTATCACCTCTGTTCGTCCTAAAATATTAAAATAAAGGCCATACTCTTTAAACTTTAATAAAGATTTGTATAAGTATATACTTGAAACTAAGTATATGAGGCAAAATAATCCTTCAAAGGTTGGAAAAATTGTTTATAAAAGAAGGCATTTTTTTTTTTTTTTTTTTTTTTTTTTTTTTTTTTTTTTTTTTTTTTTTTTTTTTTTTTTATCTAGCTGGCATACATGGGTCTCTGAATTCTTAGTTTGAATCAGTGGAATGGCCCTGATTTTCTTCAAATATTTAAAAAAAAAAAAAAAAATATAAAAAGGGGAAATTCACACAACTTGAGTTAATCACGGAAATAGAATGCAACTGCAATATTACTTCAGAATTTCTCACCTTCTCAATACTAATCAGTCACGAGATATAGTTATGCTTTTGTATAGGGGTTGCATATATTTGTTCATGAAATTGACTGAACTGCTATATATACCACTGAGGATTTTTATACTTATTTTGATACATGCTATCCAATCATATTTCCACGATTAGTTGTTTATAAATCAAAATTCTTACAGGAATATTCCCTTTCTTAATGCTAAATCTGAGTCAAATTTCAAATTTTTATTTTTGTGCTCAACAGACCCATCAAGATTTAAATATTTGAATTGAATATCTAACAATATCAAGTTTAAAAAATTAGAAATTACCACAGCTTGAAACCATGAGAATTTTAAGTCACCAATCTAAACCTATCAAATACAAAGATAACAAAAACGTAATTATTCGTTTTTTAAGGAGTGTTTCAACTCATACACTTAGTTTGAAGCACATGTATCTTTATTAGTCATGTATCTTTATTAGTCATGTATCTTTATTAGAGTTCCTATTTTTCTGACGATTTTGGTCTTCATTCAAATATTTTAGGATGAATAGAAGAGGAAATACTAACGAAGAGCTCTAAACTGACAGGACTGGCCAACACAAACGTTCTCTGAAATATTGAGGTAGACATCAACTGTGTAATAAATAGGTATGGCGGGAGTGGAAATAGAGAAATAGACTTTTTCTTATAAAATTGTGAATTCTGTAATTTAAGCGAAACATATTGAACTTTAAAAAGGAGAAAGATACGCTACGTTGCCATGAAAAGTAAAATTTAGATTAGTAGATTTTTGAGATTTTGTCAAACCTGACAATGTTTATTTAAACACTATTTTTAAAAAGAAACAATGATTAGTTAATGCTTTATTGCCCACACTTAAAACCATCGTTTAAATTTCTTCGATACATTTCTATCTCTGCGTTCTGTTTTTCTTGTTACACCCCTAAAAGAACTAGTATTTAATGTTTAATATATCTTTTACGAATATATGTGTCTTTATCCTCATTTCCCACTCTTCATTACTATCTTATTTACTAAGCGATGACACAAAGTTAGGCGACATACTAAATGGTTTGACCTATACAAATTGTCACAAAGAGTGCATGACCCCAAAAGACGGTTCAAAACCTTTTTTTTACAATAAAAAGTTTAACTCACTCGCTATAGTGGTTCGAAGTGCAAAGGCAAAAAATTATGCAGAAAATATTAAATATCTTTTTTTTTAGATGGTGAACAGCTTTTTATAATATTTTTGTATGGCGGGTGATTTTTATAACTTAGAATTTTTTGTATCAAAAATTTTATACCATTTTAATTTCAATAGATTTATTAGAACTTAAACCCTCAACAGATTTTAGATTAAATTTACAACCATTTCCATTACCTACATGCAATACATAATTGTCGAGGTTCCCTTTTAATTGCGGGTATTTCTTTGTTCGCAAAGTTTATCGAAGCAACCAAGTATGCGCCCTCCCCCTAAAAAAAATCCTGGATCCACCCCTGGGAGGGCATTAAATTAAAAAAAAAAACAGGTGAAAAGTCAGAGAACTACTAGATGAAAATATGTGCCACCAAAAAGCTTCAGAGGGGGCAACGGTGCTTTTTAATGAGACTTTTGACATAAATTATTTGGTTTAAACCATAATTATAAATTATGATATTAAATTAACAGATTGTCAATGTTCAAATTTTTTGAGCGAAAAGCGTTGCCAAATTTACTGAATTATTTTTCCTTATTTTCCTTATTTATTTCCTTATTTATTTATTTCCTATATTTCCTTATTTATTTCCTTATTTTCACAGCTCAGTGTGGTAGCACGAAAGAAAATGTGGCACTGAGTTAAAAATTCATAATTCCCAAATGGAAAATCTTAAAAAAATTGCGATTTTCCTGTTTGAATAGACCTAAGATAGTACCAAAGGCAGATAACATTTCTATTTTAACGTCCTCGGTTCTTCAAGTAATGTGTTTTAACTAAGTAGCTTTTCCTCAGTAGTTCTGCAATTTTTTTTGGAGGTTTTTCACTTAACTGAATAAAACATAAAATGTCTTATCTGTATAACTTCCTCTCTATGCTAAAATGAATAATTTCCATAAAATAAAATCTTACATAAGCAGGGGGAGATCTTAAGGGATTCGAATCTAATCGTAATTCTTCCAACTGTTTCATGTTCCGTAGCTCTACGGGCAACATTTCCAAGCGATTTTCACCGAGGTCCAATTTTCGCAACTTCAGATCGGTCAGTTCTGGAAGGCAAAACAAAAATAAACAATACGAATACTAAAATCCCTTGGTCATCTGCCATTTTGAAAGTATTTTAATGATTACTCTAATCTGACACCCGGAAGCTATTAAATATTTAAAAAGAACTTGTTTACATGATCGCTTTTTGGAAACGTAAATAAACATTTTTTACATAAGTGTTTTCTAAGACCCTGCTGGGCGCTGTTTTTAACTTAGATACTATTTTGCCCGGATCCATGCGCGAACCACAGGGTATCGTGTGCATGTCCTAGTATTAAAGATAATAGTAAAATCCTTTCTAACCCATTCACAAGGATGTCTACTACTACTGAGATTTAGCTAGTGTCAATTTGGGCCAATGCTAATTTTTCACCCAATCAGAAGATTCTACGATACATCTGATTGGCTCAAATCAATTATAGTCAGAACATATTTTATCAACAGGCTAAAAATCCGGATTGGAACGTGATTTCATCGATTGCGTTCACCTTGTTGTCTGCTAGAGCCACCCAAACGTGCAGTGGCGTAGTGGGCCAAAATTTCAAACAGTTCGTAGTAACGAACTGTAGTAAGGAGCGACCCGGCTCAATAGTAGCCAAAACTCTAAAAAACGGAATTTTTATAACAATAGTTAAATCAAAAGAATCGCATTTTTGATGCTGATTTTAGATATATAGGTTTCGTTAAGGTTAGACTTACCCATCAAATGTTACGAGCCTGAGAAAATTTGCCTTATTTTAGTAAGATTCACACCATCAGATTCAGCGTATCAGAGAATCCTATAATAGAAGTTTCAAGCATCTATCTACAAAAATGTGGAATTTTGCATATTTTGCCACAAGACAGATCACGGATGCCTGTTTATTTGTTTGTTTTTTTGTTTTGTTTTTTCCAGGGGTGATCGTATCAACCCATTGGTCCTAGAATGTCGTGTGAGGACTCATTCTAACGGAAATGAAAAGTTCTAGTGCCCTTTTTAACTGACCAAAAATGGAGGGCACCTAGGTCCCCTCCCACGCTCATTTTTTCCCAAAGTCACCAGATCAAAATTCTGAGATAGCCGTTTTATTCAGCATAGTCAAAAAACCTGGCAACTATGTCTTTGGGGACGACTTACTCCCCCACAGTCCCCATGGGAGGGACTGCAAGTTACAAACTTTGACCAGTGTTTACACATAGTAATGGCTATTGGAAAGTGTACAGACGCTTTCAGGGGGATTTTTTTGGTTGGGGAGAGGGGTTGAGGTAAGGGGGATATGTGGGGGGATCTTTCAATGGAGGAATTTGTCATGGGGGAAGAAAATTTCCATGAAGGGGGGGGCAGCATTTTTTAGCATTTTTTCAAAGAACAACGAAAAAATAAATATGAAAAAGTTTTTTCCAATTGAAAGTAAGAAGCAGCATTCAAACTTAAATCGAACAAAAATTATCGCGTATATTAGGGGTTCACCTCCTCCTAATACCTCGCTCTTTACGCTAAAGTAACTTTATTAATTTCAACTATTTATTCTACGGCCTCTGTGATTCAGGGGTCATTGTTAAGGAATTGGGACAAAATTTAAGCTTTAGTGTAAAAAGCGAGGCATTGACGATGTGGTGAACCCCCTCATATACGTAATAAGAACATACGAATATAGAAGTTTGTTACCTATGCTAATTCGTAAGTTACGTATGTTTTTACTAATAAAAACGTTCGTAAAAAATTAAAAGTTCTAGTTCCTTTTTAAATAACCGAACAATTGGAGGGTAAATATGCCTACTCCCCCGCTCTTTTTTCTCAAAATCGTCCGATCAAAACTATAAGAAAGCCATTTGGCCATAAAAATAAATTAATATGCACATTCCGTTTTACTTATTCATGTGCGGAGAGCCAAACTCAAAATATGCCTTAATTTAAGACGTTCAGAAATTAAATAAAAAACAAGTTTTTTAACTGAAAGTAAGGAGCGATATTAAAACTTAAAACGAACAGAAATTACTCCGTATATATAAGGGGCTGTTCCCTCCTCAACGCCCCTCTCTTTACGCTAAGTTTTTTTACTGTTTTAAAAAGTAGAGTTGAGAGAAAGAGTCAAACTTTAGCGCAAAGAGCAAAGCGTTGAAGAGGGAGCAGTCCCTTTCATATACGGGGTAATTTCTGTTCGTTTTAAGTTTTAATGTCGCTCCTTACTTTCAGTTAAAAAAAAACTTGTTTTTATTTAATTTCTGAACGTTTTTGAATTAATGCATACTAATTCTTTTTTGGCTAAATGGCTTTCTCTTAGTTTTGATCAGAAGATTTTGAGAAATAAGGGGTGAGGAAGGAGGCCTAGTTGCCCTCCAATTTTTTGGTTGCTTAAAAAGGCAACCAAAAATTTGTGATTTTTAACGAACGTTTTTATTAGTAAAAAATATACGTAACTTAATTTCTCATCCCGATTTTTAATTGACACACTGCACAATCTTGGCTTCTGCTTTTCGTACTCAGAGGTAAAAATTTTTTTAGAGATGTGCAGCAGTAAATCAAGCGCTGCTGGAAGAGTCCGAAGAGAAAGCACATTTTTTTTCAGTATGTAGGAGATAAAGTCGATCATGATATTGCTACTATCGAGGGCCGGAATACCTTTCATGGAATGGGTGGAATGGGACTTTTTGAAGTGTCTACACCTGAGTTGCCGGCAACGGAGCTTTCAATGCCAAGAAAAGAAGAAAGTGGAGATGAGATGAAGTCAATCGGCACCGTGCCGTTCTACACCTACCAAAAACCCGCCAAGTCGCAACCAAGGACTTTTGTTTGTTTGACGAACAGTGGTGACACCCATGACAATGAATGCAAAGGTGAAACGCTCTGGCGCATCTCTGGCTTTTTCAAAAGCTCATACATGAGCTGGTCGGCCTTTATATGGTCAATACACCAAAAGCTACCTCATCCGGGAAAGTCAAGTATTCGTTTTTTGCCAATGATTAACCACAACCCAAGCGATATCTCCTGTGTTTATTCTACACTTATGCATGGTAACGAGCGCGCTGGTCGAGCTGGAAAAACTTTAGCCATTGCCTTTGATCAACCGCTTTACTGGAAGGCGAAGTGTATCGTAGATGCAGAGCCTGCCAGAAGTGCTTTAAGAAATGCTAGTGTTTTTTTGGGGATTTTTTTTGTGTGATTAAGCTGATTTTTCTGAACATTTTGGTGAAAAAAAAATTCTGTTGCAATTTCCCCTAGGTCAAACCGTGTTTTTCCTCCACTAATAGGGTCTAGAGACACTCAACCAACAATTTATTTTCCGTTGAGTCTTTTGTTTGAATCATTTCTGTACGACGGAAAAGTGTCCTACATATACAGACAATTCCAAAATTCAAATCGAAAGGTAGAAAGAAGAGCCTTCTATGTTAAATGAAAAAACGTAGTCATAAGCCATGCTTTCATTCAGCGTTTTATGAACAAAACGGAAAGCAAATCAATCGATGACACTATAAGAAAACAGTTTTTTTTGGCACAGCTTAGGAAACAGTTTCAAACTGGCTGATTCATCTGGTGTCATATCAGTAGAAGACTAATTCAAAATGGTGAAATACACACAAAACCATAGACCATACTGAGATTCAACTGCAAGGTGCAAAAAAAGAAAAATACTCTAGATTTTGGAAAATACATTTTTCCCTAGATTTTCTGAATTAACGCCACTGGTTTTATCTGAATATTTACGAATACATAGTAAGTGACAAAGGAAGTCACTGCTCCTTTAGCAAGAAAAGGAAACAGGGTAAACGATAGGGTCACCAAATTTCCATGAACTGGTAGGCCTATACATCTTGGAGCAACACGAAACACAGTTTCGTCATGTGTTGGCACGCGCCACGAGGTGTGTGTGATTTCAGAAAGTTGGCACCTTCTCCGGGAAAAACAATAAAGACTTCGGGAAAATTTATTATTTATTCTAATATTTTTTTAAAGACAAATTTTATGCCGCATAGTTTGTCCACAGTAAAAAAAAAATATACTTAGTATACCAATTTGATAAGAAATACAAGAAATAGACAGGAGTTACCTAGAGGGATATGCACCAAAAGATTCCTTCTGAGTGATAAACTATGAAGCTTGGGCAGACTACCCAATTGTGGAGGTATATGAGATATTTCATTGCAGGAGGCATCCAATTCTAAAATAGAAAAATAGATCAATAATTTAATTAGAATTGATTATTAAAATTAGAATTACTTAAGTGATTGAATTGATTAAAAATAAATATCGGATTCTTTAGCATAGACAATAGGTTCTCAACTAATTTTTTGTCATGCTCCACCTAGGCATTTACAGAATCCTGGTACCCTTCCTACGTTATATTTAATTTTGTTACTCAAAATTTTACACACATTCACCTGAAGGAAGCTTAAATCGCCATAAACTTGGTATTTTATTCGAGGCATCCTCTACACATATTTCATACTATTTTTTATTTATTTGGCACAATATACTAATTATACTAAATTTTGTCTGTTTAAAACACCTTTTATATAATGCAAGACGTCATTACAATAGTACCATGTATATTTTTGCTTTTTAAATGTAGCCTATATGAGGGTGACCTCATTGGGATGAAAATATTCTTTTTAAATTAATGCTCTAGAGCATGGTCAGCGAAAGGTGCGCATCCTGAACGTGGCCCGTCAAATATATATACTACGTATTTTCGACGCAACACCTTAAACTAGGTATCCTTTTCTGAGACCAAACTGCCATTTTATGACGAACAAATAAATTTTCAATAGGTAAAAAATCCATTTGTTTAGACAGTAAAAAAAAGAACAGGTACAAAAGTCCAGATATATCGATCACATATACAGAGACTGTCATCAGTAATATTACTAAAATAATATAACTGAAACTAGTATTTTTATACACAAAAAATAAAAACTTTTCGGGTCTTTCACAAAAAAATGAACATCCAGTTTGTTCACTAGATTATTTTTAGAAAGAGTTCACTGGCAAAGTTCATTTAAAGTCTTGATGCAAATTTCCTAATCTTGCCCAAAATTTAAATAAATTTCCAATGAAGTTGGCAAAACCTTCCGAATAAATTGAAAGGGCCCTTTTTAATAGCCGAAAGTGACTGGAAGACGTTAAAAGGCTCGACAACTATGTTTTTGATGATGACACCCCCCAACCCTCAGTTCAAGGGTTGTAAATTATGCCCTGGGGGCATACAAGGTTTTTATAGAAAGCATGGTCGTCTGAACTTCGGAGAAGGCTTATTGGATTAGTAATCAGAAGTTATAGTACCCTTTAAAGATACAAAGTGATCGGAGGGCAGATACCCTCCTCCACACCTCGCATTTCCTAGAAATGCCTCTGATAGATTTGAGATGGCCATTTTTTTTCGTAGAAACTCCGAAAAAGGCTCATTCGGTTGGAAATTGAAAGGGCTAGTACCTTTTCAACTGGAAACAGAATATGTTTGAAATATTTTCAGTTTTTACTTTCATGAAAAAAAAATTATCAAAACTTTAAGGAATAAATATCAGTACATGTCAATTAAACTGACAATCCACGGTTTTCCAGTAAAGCGTAAATTATGTTCTGGTCTTGAGAAGGCATGGGGGGTGTATTTCATAAATAAAAACTTTAAGGAATAAAAATCAGTACATGTCAATTAAACTGAAAATCCACGGTTTTTCAGTAAAGCGAAAATTATGTTGTGGTCTTGAAAAGGCATGGGGATTATCAGCCCTACTCATATTACGTTTCGCTCGTTTTGAGTTTGACTCGGCTATTTATTTTAATTTCTCTTCGTTTTGAATTTCATTTATTTATTGATAGTGATTTGGGGTAGTTTTACGCTTGGAAGATTATTTGACTTTATAAAAAAAAAAGGTTTTTCAACTGAAGGTAAGGATCAACATTAAAACTTAAAACACACAGAAACTATTACGTATTTGAGGGGCGTTGTCCCCTCTTTAATACCTCGCTCTTTACGCTAAAGTTTGAATTTTATCCCAATTCTCTAAGAACGAGTCCTGAAATACAAGGATACCTCGCTCTTTACGCTAAAGTTTGAATTTTGTCCCAATTCTCTAAGAACGAGTCCTGAAACACAAGGGTCGTTTAATTAAAACAATAAGAAGCTTTTTTAAAGGCACTAAAAAAAACATTAGCATAAAGGGGGAGGAGTTAAGACTGGACATAATTCCCCTCATAAATGTAATAATGTCTGTTCGTTTAAGTTTTAATGTTGTTGCTCCTTACTTTCAGTTGGAAAAAAAAACTTTTTTATCTAATTTTAAATAAAAACATCAGTCCATCCTAGATAAGGTATACTTAGAGAGGGTGATTCAAAGGTGTGTACCGATTGCTAAAGTGGCTCCAAACGAGGTAACCCTAATACTCAATAGCAATAAATTATTGGATTTTTGCCCCCAGGGGCATTATACTATTGCATCTTTATTTTTGTGGTTCAAAGCGAGATAGCCTGCAATTCGTCCTTTTGTAGATGGAAACTTATTGACGTATTTATTCGTCCAAACAAGCTAAAATCTTTTTTGTCCGTTTTAAAGGTTCCTTGAGCTTACAAGAGCCTTTCTCTATTTTAGTCATTTTTCCTAAGAAATTAATTTCATAATCAAAACCCCGCAAAAATAGAGCAGAATAATTACGCCTTTTAAATAAGTTGCTGCTGTTTGCTAAATCGGTTTCAGTACTGATCAAAAACAAAGTGTAGTCGCTATAACACGTAAGTACCGATTTTTTTTTCTTTATTGACTTAGTATGGCATTATGAACCAGCTGCTGGTAAGAAATCAGCCAAGAAAATCATAGCAAATTCACAAAATTAGTTAAGATTTATTTATATCCTAGAGTCAAAAATTTTACAAATCAGCTGAAATATTAACGCATGAGACTATCTGAAGCCTTTATTCACCTACATCAAAGTACTTTATTCATGCATTTTAAACAAAAATTCGTTTGGGAAGGGGTTGGCTACCCTATGTAGGGTTGTTTTTACCAGGGGGGATGGTAAGTAGAAAACCACAAGAACTTTGTTTTGACCAGGATTTACATGAGAATGTTTCTACTTTTCCCTCTTCTAATATGGTTTACAATGTCTTCTTTTTTCTACAGTGGGTAAGAGGAAGGGGGGGTCCCTGGTGATATCGATGAAAGCTGCTGTTCCCTTTTTCTCCCGTTAAGTCCGACCCTGATTCTTGAATATGAGCAGAATTACACGAATGAGTAGGCATTTTTCGAGTCATTTCATTGCTACGGTCAAGTTTTATCTACTTACCATATTTACATAGCGTTCTTGTTAAACTAGTTACTTGCAAAAATAATCTTCAAGAGAAATGACTAGGCATAATTCTGACTTGTTTAGTCATTATAAGCGAAATGCCAACAAACTATTAGTGAACAGTAGTATTAGTGATAATCACTGGATTCATTGTTTCAAAACTAGCTACATCTTAGTAAAGAGCGAACCATTTGCCAGAAATTAAAAAACGCTTTAAAGAAACTGTCCAGCGCCAAAAAAAAATCCTGTGTAACTCTATTCTGAAAATAAAAATTTAAATGCAGATTCAACTGGACAATAGCTTCTAATTACGAGAAGAAATTTTGAGAATTCAAAATAGCCTAAGACCCTTCAAAAATTACGCCCAATTGAAATAAAATACATATCTTTGAAATGGCAATTGTTGAAAACCATTGGTGACTTGGTGACTAGCCAAGGAACCAATGGTTGAAAACCATTGGTGACCATTGGTGATCATTGGTGACTTTACAGTCACCCGTCTCGAACAACACGGTGGTGTTCGAGGGTAGCACTGTACGGGTAGCACTAAGATGATAGTACTGATGTCTCTTCTTTTCTGCTTTCTCCCTAGGAGTAATCGTATCGAACCAGCAGTTGTAGAATATCAGAAGAGGAATTGTTTGATCAGAAATCAGAATATCTAGTTCCCTTTTCAGGTAACAAATAGATCTTACCAGGTTCCCAGTTCCCCATCTTATAAAACGAGCAAAATCGTTATTTAGGATGGGAGGTAGCACGACTGTATTAGTCGTGTAGTCGACTTAGTGGAATATGATATACTCAAATGGCTTTGGTTATCTGTAATCAAAATACATTAAATGCAAAAAATATGTTCATCACTTGTAAACAGAACCTCTTTAAGGCTTATGGGGTTGCACCCTGACGACTAAAATCAAAAGTACAAATTACTCTTCGGACTAGCTTTTTGAAACCACAAAGTATTCTCAAACTCTATCAGTCACCCATCTCGAACAACAAGGAAAATCATATTTTTACACGGGTAGCACTAAGATGATAGTACTGATGTCTCTTTTCTGCTTTCTCCCTAGGAGTAATCATATCGAACCAGCAGTTGTAGAATATCAGAAGAGGAATTGTTTGAACAAAAATTAGAATATCTAGTTCCCTTTTCAGGTGACAAATAGATCTTACCAGGTTCCCATCTTATAAACCGAGCGAAATCGTTATTTAGGATGGGGGGTAGCACGACTGTAGCGACTCAGAAAGCTGCCAGATGGATATCTGTCAGAATACAATAATTGGATAAACTGAAAAAGCGAACCCAGGCAGCTTTTTCAGAATACAATAATTGGATAAACTGAAAAAGCGAACCCAGGCTAAATTGGCTACTTAGGTCTACTTTTGCAGTACTAGCAGGGTTTCTAATAAGTTTCCTTCTTAATTTAAATTCTCAAAGGTGTTTTCTATAAGGTGTGGCTTGTCAGTATTGTGAGGCTTGTGGGAAGTATTCCTGGCTAGTAGCTTTTAGTCTGTAAATTCAAACTATTGTACCCACAGCTTCAAGACAACACACAGGCCACGTAGTGGCGCAGAGGGTTTGACCTTAGCTTGATAATATGGGATCCAGAGATCAAACCTTGTTGTAGCGATTAAATAAAAGAAAGAAGTTTTTTCAACTGAAAGTATGGGGCAACATTACAAGTAAGTAGCAACACTAAAACTCAGAAAGAACAGAAATTATTCCGTATATGAAAGAGGCTGTCCCCTCCTCATCACCTCCCTTTTTACGCTACAGTTTGCACTCTTTGTCACAAATCTACTTTCAAAAGTAAAAAAAAAACTTTAGCATAAAGAGCGAGGTGTTGAGGAGGGGACAGTCCCTTTCTTATACGGAACAAGTCTTGCTGTTTTGAGTTTTAATGTTGCTCCTTACTTTCAGTGGAAAAGAAAAATTTTATTTAATTTCTGATCATTTTTATGGCATTTGCCCGTCGACCAACTACCATATAGCAATCGCAATTTCTGTTCGTCCGTCGGTCTGATGGTCCCGGTTTTGGTAGTTCGGGTATTTTCAGATAAGCTAGGACGGTGAAAGTTGGCAGGCGTATCAGGGACCGGACCAGATTAAATTAGTAATAGTCGCTTCCCCGATTCCACCATCTTGGGGGGGAGTGGAGGGATGGTTAATTCGGAAAAATTAGAAAAAATGAGGTGTTTTTAACTTACGAACGAGTGATCGGACTTTAAGAAATTTGATATTTAGAAGGACCTTGTATCTGAGAGCTCTTATTTTAAATCCCGACCCGGATTCGGTTACACTGGGGGGAGTTGGAGGGGGGAACCATAAATCTTGAAAAACGCTTAGAGTGGAGAGATCAGGATGAAACTTAGTGGGGAAGAATAGGCACAAGTCCTAGATACGTGATTACCATAACCGGACCGGATCCACTCTCTTTGGGGGAATTGGGGGGGGGGGGTGGAATTTCCAGTGCTTTGGTGAGTTCGGTCCTTCTGGATGTGCGAGGACAAGGAAAATTGCTAGGCGTGTCATGGACCTGTACAACTTGACTTGATAACAGTCGTTCCCCGATTCAACCATCTGGGGGGAGGGGCTGGAGGGAGGAAAAATCGTGAAAATTGAGGTATGTTTACCTTACGAATGGGGGATCGGATCTTGATGAAACTTGGTATATAGAAAGATCTCGTGTCTCAGATGCTTCATTTTCAATTCAGATCGGATCCGGGACACTGGGTGAAGGGGAGAAACGGAAACCTTGGAAACTGGAAATCTTGGAAAACACTTAGAGGAGAGATCAGGATGAAACTTAATGGGAAGAATAAGCACAAGTTCTAGATACGTGATTGACATAACCGGACCGGGTCCGATCTCTCCGGCGGAGTTGGGGGGATTTCTAGCACTTTGGCAAGTTCGAGAATAAGCACAAGTTCTAGATACGTGATTGACATAACCGGATCCGATCTCTTTGGGGGAGTAGGAGGGATTTCTAGTGCTTTGGCGAGTTCGGTGCCTCTTGACGGGTTAGGATGATAAAATTGGTAGGTGTGTCAGGGACCTGCAAAAGCTGACTTGAGAACAGTCGTTTGCCCGATTCATCTGGGGGGCTGGAGGGAGAAAAAATCGTGAAAATTGAGGTATATTTATCTTGCGAATGGGTGATCGGGTCTTAATGAGACTTGATATGTAAAAACATATCGTCTTAGATGTCCCTTTTTCAATTCAGACAGTACGACTATCACATTAGCTGTTTAAAAATGTTTTGTTTGCCCCTTAATTTTAACCTCCTCCCAACCTCTAAATTTAGGCTACAAAGCCCATCTAAGAATTAGACCTTACTCTTGACCCAAAAGATCCTCACACCAAGTTTCAAGAAAATATCTTGAAACTTCCTTCGAGAGTTGTAATAACTCTAGCACCGAGTCTAATCTTAGGTTCCGACCTCGTCACAAGTGCCATATGAGCTCTTGACTCTTGTTCAAATAATGACAGTAAATCTGGATCACCCTACATGAAGGATTCCCTCCCCTCACGAGAAAATCCTCCGTTAAAACTTCCTCCTGTGTAAAATAGACTTCCCTCCGTAAGATTCCCTCCAAGTAATGCCCCTGTTAAATTCCCTCCAGGCAATTCCCCTGTAAAATTCCCACCAGTACTGAAATTCCCCACCGCCGTAATATTTCTTACGGACGATTCAGTCTGAAGAATTCTTCTTATAAATACTTTCATTTGAAAAATACTTTAATTTCCAATCGTTTTCCGATAATTCCAGAAATCACCCCTTCCAAGGAATTTTTTCCAGGAAATCCAAACACGCTGAAAATAGCCTACGGATAATTCTCCAGAACATCTCCACATGCAGAATTGTGTTGGCAAAGACAATGTCCGACAAATAAAATTAATTTCGTACAGGAATCCTTTCAAATCCCCCAAGTGCAAAATTTCCCCTGGAAAGTTAACCCCAAGAAATTTCCCTCCCCACGAAAAATTCCCCCTGTAGAAACCTATCCGAAAAACGCATCATTTTGAGCCCCCTCACATCGAGGTCACTTCTATAGTGGGAACCTATCTCCCATAGAGTAGCAAGTGCGTGATTCAAAGGCCACCTATTCAACATATGAGTTATTGTAGTTTATGCTCCAACCAGAGACGTACCGAAGAGCGAAGCAGATCTCTTTTTTTTTCAAATTCTAACTTCTCCACTTAAGAAGGTCCCGAGACGATACCTCATTTTTATTGGAGGTGACTTTAGCACCAGAACCGGGGGAAAAGTATCCAATGCTGAGTCTACCACTGGCCACTTCAGTCTTGGAGCTAGATGTAGCAGTGGATCTAGACTTCTTCACTTTCCCATAAAGAATGATTTGGTCATTACTAATACCTTATTCAAACACAAACCCATTCATAGAGCCATATGGCATTCAAGAGATAAAAGAGCGAAAAGCCAGATTCATCCTCATGTTCCACCGTTGGATATCAGTGGCTGCGAAAGTTGGAGCAGATACTGTCCAAAAACTGGGTCATATCATCTTCCATTCAAGTTAGATCTAAAGTTGCGACTAGTTGCACGCCCCAACAGGAAACCTCCGCCAAGATTTGACACCAATCGCTTCGATGATCCTAATATACGACAGGCATTCTGCTTAGAGATGTCTAATCGCTTTGAAGCTCTCAAAGTGCAAGCGACCAACTAGAAAACCCAATGTTTCGATGAAGAGTGGTTGACCATACGCAATACAACCCACGAAGCTGCAGAAGCTACGATAGGATACCACAAGAGATTATCCAAATAATGGATGTCAACACGCACAGTTCAGCTCGCTGAGCATAAGCAAGAGATACCACGACAAGCTCGCTGAGCATAAGCAAGAGATACCACGACAGAAAATAGGAGTTGTTAATGCACCTGAGAAGAGAATGTCACCAGTCGGCTAAGAATCATAAGAACCAGTACTGGGAGAAAATCGCTGAAGACATGTAGGCCACTGCCTCCACATCCAACACCAGGAAGATGTATCAGCTCCTAAAATCAATTAGGAGTAAATCACATAAGCCTATTAGTACGTCCATCAAAGATGAAAACGGCAAGTTACTTTCAAATAATTACTCTCTCCACAGCAATGAATCATAATCCAATCAAATATCCAATCGAATGAGCCCTTCTCGAAGTTTCTACGACAACTCCTTGGACACGAAGTCCCATGGTCTAAAACAAACAAACAAAAATACATTGTGCCCACATCGCTCTTTACTTAGCCAGCGCTATACGCTAAAGTTTGACTCTTTCTCTCAACTCTGCTTTTTAAAACAGTAAAAAACTTTAAGTAAAGAGCGGGGCCTTGATGAGGAAGCAGCCCCTTTCATATACGAAGTAATTTCTGTTCGTTTTAAGTTTTAATGTCGCTCCTTACTTTCAGCTAAAAAAACTTGTTTTTTTATTTAATTTCTGAACGTTTTTGAATCAATGCATGTTTTGATTTTGGCTCTCCGCAGAGGAATAATTAACACGAAATTTGCAAGTTTTTTTGGCTAAATGGCTTTCTCATAGTTTTGATCGAATGACCTTGAGAAAAAGGAACGGTAGAGGAAGCCTAGTTGCCCTGCGATTTTTTGGTTAAAAAAAGGCAACTAGAACTTTTAATTTTTTACGAATTTTTTTATTAGTAAAAGATAAACGTAACTTATAAATTAGCTTACGTAACGAACTTTTGTATTCTCATGTTTTTATTACATATATGAGGGGTTCACCCCCTCGTCAGTACCTCGCTCTTTACACTAGAGATTAAATTTTGTCCCAATTCATTAAGAATGACCCCTGAATCACAAAAGCCGTAGAATAAATAGTTGAAATCACTAAAAATACTTTAGCGTAAAGAGCGAGGTTTTAGGAGAAGGTGAGCCCCTCATATGCGTAATAATTTCTGTTCGTTTTAAGTTTTAATGCTGATCCTTACTTCCAGTTGAAAAAACTTTTCATATTTATTTTTTCTTTTTTTTTATAATGCTAGAAAATCCTGCGCTCCCTTCATGGAAATTTTCTTTCCCCATGACAAATTCCTCGATAGAAAGTTCCCCCAACATATTCCCCTCTTGTCAACCCCTTCCCCAACCAAAAAATCCCCCTGAAAACGTCCGTACACTTCCAAATAAGCACTACTATTTGTAAACACTGGTCAAAGTTTGTAACTTGTAGCCCCTCCCACGGGGACTTTGGGGGAGTAAGCCGTCCCCAAAGACATAGTTATAAGGTTAAACTTTTCATATTTGTTTTTTCATTGTTTTTTTTTAATAATGCTAGAAAATCCTGCGCTCCCTTCATGGAAATTGTCTTCCCCCATGACAAATTCCTCGATGGAAAGTTCCCCCAACATATCCCCCTCTTGTCAACCCCTCCCCACAACTAAAAAAACCCCCCTGAAAACGTCTGTACACTTCCAAATAACCATTACTATATGTAAGCACTGGTCAAATTTTGTAACTTAAAGCCCCTCCCACGGGGACTGTGGGGGAGTAAGTCGTCCCCAAAGACATAGTTATAAGGTTTTTCGACTACGCTGAATAAAATGGCTATCTCAGAATTTTGATCCGTTGACTTTGGGAAAATAATTAGCGTGGGAGGGGGCCTAGGTGCCCTCCAATTTTTTTTGGTCACTTAAAAAGGACACTAGAGCTTTTCATTTCCGTTAGAATAAGCCCTCCCGCAAGATCCTAGGACCACTTGGTCGATACGATCACCCCTGGAGAAAAAAAACAAACAAACAAACACGCATCCGTGATCTGCCTTCTGGCAAAAAATACAAAATTCCACATTTTTGTAGATAGGAGCTTGAAACTTCTACATTAGGGTTCTCTGATACGCTGAATCTGATGGTGTGATTTTCGTTAAGATTCTAGGACTTTTAGGGGGTGTTTCCCCCTATTTTCTAAAATAAGGCAAATTTTCTCAGGCTCGTAACTTTTGATGGGTAAGACTAAACTTAATGAAACTTATATATTTAAAATCAACATTAAAATGCGATTCTTTTGTTTTTGATGTTCTTTGGAATTGGTATCAAAATTCCATTTTTTAGAGTTTTGGTTACTACTGAGCCGGGTCGCTCCTTACTACAGTTCGTTACCACGAACTGTTTGATACCGCAAAGACTCAAGTGCTTCATTTAGTTAGAAAATTTTTGTTTCTTTGACGCTCAGTTCTAATGAAATATAAAAAAAAATGATGAAAATATAATAATTTAGAAACAAATTTGGACTATATATTTGCACATTAGGAGGCCGGGGGTAGAATATAGCGGGTCTGCAGGCAAAATGTGTTAGGTACAATTAGTCTGCATATTATGAAGTAAGAATTTTTTTTCGTACTACAAACTGCCCCTGACCGCATCACCTTCCATGGGGCTGCGAAACTGCCGAAACAAGCCTAAAGCAAGGGGCTTTTTATGGCACTTGGTATTAACCAAAGTGACATATAGCAATCGCCAATTCTGTCGGTCTGTCTGTCGGTCCCGTTTTGCTACTTTAGGCACTTCCAGGTAAGGACGATGAAATTTGGCAGGCGTATCAGGGACGGAACCAGCTTAAATTAGTAATAGTCATTTTCCCAATTTGACCATCTGGGGGGGGGGGAGGAGTGGGGGCCGGTTAATTCGGAGAAAATAGAAAAAATGAAGTGTTTTTAACTTATGAATGGGTGATGGGATATTAATGAAAGTTGATGTTTGGAATGATATTGTGTCTCAGAGCTCTTATTTTAAATCCCGACCGGATCTGATGACATTGGAGGAGTTGGAGGGGGGAAACCTAAAATCTTGGAAAACACTTAGAGTGGAGGGATCGGGATGAAACTTGATGGGAAAAATAAGCACAAGTCCCAGATACATGATTGACATAAACGGAATTGATCCGCTCTCTTTGGGATAGTTGGGAGGGGGGGGGGTTATTTCTTAAAATGAGAAAAAATGAGGTATTTTTAACTTACGAAAAGGTGATCAGATCTCAATGAAATGTGATATTTAGAAGGATATCGTGGCTCAGAGCTCTTATTTTAAACCCGACCAGATCTGGTGACATTGGGGGGGGAGTTGGGAGGGGGAAACCTAAAACTTGAAAAACACTTAGAGTGGAGGGATCGGGATGAAACTTGGTGGAAAAAAAATCACGAGTCCTACATACATGATTGACATAACCGGAACGGATCCGCTCTCTTTGGGGTGGTTGGGGGAGGGGTTAATTCTGAAAAATTAGAAAAAATGAGGTATTTTTAACTTACGAACGGGTTATTGGATCTCAATGAAATTTGGTATTTAGAAGGATATCGTGTCTCACAGCTCTTATTTTAAATCCTGACTGGATCTGGTGACGTTGGGGGATGTTTGGGGTGGGGGAACCAAAAATCATGGAAAACGCTTATATTAGAGGGATCGGGATGAAACTTGGTAGGAAAAATAAGCAGAAGTCTTACATACGTGATTTACATAATTGGAACTGATCCGATCTATTGGGGGGGGGGGGGGTTAATTCTGAAAAATAAGAAAAAATGACGTATTTTTAACTTACGAAGGAGTGATCGGATCTTCATGAAACTTCATATTTAGAAGGACGTCGTAACTCAGATCTCTTATTTTAAATCTCAACCGGATCAAGCGTAATTGGGGGGGGGGGCAGTTGGGGGGACCGGAAATCTTAGAAAATACTTAAAGCGGTGAGATTAGGATGAAACTGGATGGGAAAAATAAAAACCTGTCTAAGATACGTGACTGACATAACTGGACCGGATCTGCTCTCTTTGGTAGAATTGGAGGGGGGTAATTTTGAAAATCGAGGTATTTGTAACTTACGAAAGGGTGACCAGATCTTAATGAAATTTGATATTTAGAAGGATCTTGTGCTTTAAAGTTCTTATTTTAAATTCCGACCAGATCCGGAATTGGAGGGGGAAACCGGAATTCTTGGAAAACGTGAAAATTGGGGTATTTTTATCTTACGAATAGATGATCGGATCTTAATGAAATTTGATTTTTAGAAAGAATTCATGTCTCAGAGCTCTTAATTCAAATCCCGACCAGATCGTTTGACATTGGGGGGAGTTGGAGGGGGAAATCTTGGAAAAACACTTGGAGTGTAGGAATCGGGATCAAGCTTGGTGGACAGAATAAGCAAATTTTCTTGATACGTGATTGACAGAATCGTACTGGATTCGCTCTCTTTGGGGGAGGGGTTCAGTGATTTGGCGAGTTTGGTGCTTCTGGACGTGCTAGGACGATGAAAATTGATAGGCGTGTCAGGGAGCTGCACAATTTGACTTGATAAAGTCGTTTTCTCAGATTCGACCATCTGGGGGGCTAAAGGGAGAGGAAAAATTAGAAAAAATTAGGTATTTATAACTTACGAGTGGGTGACCGGATCTTAATGAATTTTGATATTTAGAAGGACATCGTGACTCAGAGCTCTTATTTTAAATCCTGACCAGCATTAAGCCTCTTATTTTCCTTTTTAAATCAATCTATTGATTCATAGAATTTTGTTAGAGCTCATACCATATGATCTCTTGGCTCTTAGCTCTTCTCGCCTCGTCACAAGTGCCATATGAGCTCTTAGCTCTTGTTTTAATATGGAGCGGGAAGATTCAGGTTGGTCACCTCTGCATCTAATGGTCTTTTCCGGCAGCGGGTTTAACCAATTTGTCACTATTATCAGATTATTATTTTCCAACAATTCACTTTAAAGGAAAGTTTTAATATGCGACCATCCGGAACCACACAATAAAAAGAAAATTGTCATTTTTGACAAGTAAGAAATATAACTGTGGACAAAGGGTCGAAAACAACAGCACGCAATACTTATATTAACAACAATTTTCTCCTTTGCTTCTAGCCATTTCATAAACAGAGAAAAACCAGCCATTGATGATTGTCATAATTACTAAATGACTAATTTAAGTCTATTGAGAGTCACTTTATCTTTAGTCCCTAATTGACCATTTAAAGCTCAATAAATTACAATCCTATTAACTTAATTTCTTGAAGATTTGGCAGCCTTTTTTGCGATGTGAAGGCCACATGTTGCCAGTGGTTTATGGTATTGCTGTGTCATATTTAAAGTCAAAAAACAAATTTTTACAAAAAAATGTATCTTCGTATACACGATAAGTAAAACGAGTATCTTTGGACAAGAGATATGATATAATATTATATGATATCATAAAGATAACGCAAATATCTTTTGAAAAGTAGCTTCTCTGTGATACGATGTCATATTTGAGCGACTCCTGCTGCCAGATTCCCATTCCCTATGGTTCGTTCTTTACTAGATCCAGCTAGGCTTTCTCCTGTGTGCGATAAGTGACGTAACCATTGTCAAACATTGCGGTTGCAGAGGCAACTGCAACACAATAAAGGACTATCTATGTGATGACATTGTTCGTGTTCTGTATCATCGTATATATAAAAATACAGTTTTTGTTAAATTTTCTTCAAAGAAAAAGAGCTAATGTAAAAATATTTAAACTAAGGTTAGAGCAAGTGTTATGGGCTTATTGGAAGAACTGTCGGCTAGGGTACTTGTGTATTATCCGGTTTCATAGCCACAAAGACAAAACTCGATTTAGTTTGCTACGCATACTGATAGAAGATAGTGTCTGAACATGGATTTTGAAATGAAGATTTGGTATTTGCCAAAGACTGAAAAAGAGGCAATTACATTTTTCTAGAATAAGGGGTTGTTGCCCACAAAAAAACAGTACTTGTTTATATCGAATACATATATACAAATGCACTATATACTACACACTACTATATCAAGTACCTAGCCTAACCTAACCACCTCTATATATAAAATATTTAATTAAAATATACCTGCATCGTAGTTTGTTTCACGAAAGAACCCAACTTCACTTATTGAGCGTGTTCTGAATAATACACACGTACCAAAAACAGTACTTATTTTTTACCATCATGGAAGTTACCCACAAGAACTACTTGTAACAACACAAATCTAATAAAAAACAACAGCCCTGTTTCTATTCAGAAAAATCACTACTGAAAGGGTATGAAGGTTGTTTCAAGTTTTGACCCGAACCTTCTCTATTCTAATATTAGTCACGACTTCCCGAGAAATCGATCTTTCAGTGGTGCTATGGCGATGTTCTGTCAACTATCTGCTATTTAATAATAATCTAGAAGGGCAGCTTTCTTCCCCCGCGCATGGCACACTTCCACCAAGCTTGGCGCAAGCCCCTAGTATACATTTTTTTTTGCTAGACCCTCGATAATACCTTTGCACATAGGAAGTCACAACATGGTTCGTGCCTTGATTTTGTTTTTGGCTCACTATTTAGAATATTTTTCGGTGTGGCATACTTCAAACGCGATTTCTCGGGATTCCATCCAACCACAGTTTGATGATGGACAAGAAGTATTGCTATGAGCCCAAAAACGCACTTAGGGGCTCTAATATTGGGTTTATTTTAGGTTGTTCTAAACTAAATCGAAGGAAGAATTTCACCCAGAAGGTGTTCAACAAGCCAATTATATACTTCCCAGACAAATAACCTTTATGATTGCTGAAAACAGTTCATATTATTCAGGTAACGTCTTTAGTCTCTCGAATTTTGAATAATTCGCCAGCTCAACAACTTTTTTTTTCAACGCAGAACGAAGATCCAACATATTTCCATTTCATCAATCAACTCATTTCATTCAAGAGGAACCGCGTCATGTTCCAGTTCAGAAACGAATGTCAATTCAGTGTCAAGCACGATGAAGCTGCAGACTTTCAGGCGTCCAATTAAACAATAAAAAGTACAGCATTTTACGTACATGACCGAATTCAGATGACATCTGAAGACAAAACCAGAGATAGATAATATTCTGGGATCAAGTACAGCGAAAGAAAAGACTACTGACCAGATGAGAGAACAAATATGTAATATTAAAATGTGCAAAGCGATAATATTTATTTCTAGGTATTCTGCTATTAATGGTAAAGCAAGGTTATACAACAAGGGGTACTTGTCTGTTGCACGAACACGGTCAAGAATTACGCTGTGTAAGATGTGACAGAAACCGGTTTGCCTCTCTGGGATCGGTTATGCTTTGCTTATTTTGAGTGAGAACAAGAGCTAAGAGCTCATATGGCACTTGTGAGAGCTCATATGGTATGAGCTCTAACAAAATTCTATGAATCAATAGATTGATTTAAAAGGAAAATCAGAGGCTTAATGCCTGTCAGGATTTAAAATAAGAGCTCTGAGTCACGATGTCCTTCTAAATATCAAAATTTATTAAGATCCGATCACCCACTCGTAAGTTATAAATACCTATTTTTTCTAATTTTTCCTCTCCCTTTAGCCCCCCAGAAGGTCGAATCTGGGAAAAGGACTTTATCAAGTCAATTTGTGCAGCTCCTTGACGCGCCTACCAATTTTCATCGTCCTAGCACGTCCAGAAGCACCAAACTCGCCAAATCACTGAACCCTTCCCCCCCCAACTCCCCCAAAGAGAGCGAATACAGTACGGTTACGTCAATCACGTATCAAGGACATTTGCTTATTCTATCCACCAAGCTTCATCCCGATTCCTCCACTCCAAGTGTTTTCCAAGATTTCCCCCTCCAACTCCCCCCAATGTCAAAAGATCTGGTCGGGATTTGAAATAAGAGCTCTGAGACATGAATACCTTCTAAATATCAAATTTCATTAAGATCCGATCACCTATTCGTAAGATAAAAATACCCCAATTTTCACGTTTTTCAAGAATTCCGGTTTCCCCCTCCAACTCCCCCAATGTCACAGGATCTGGTCAGAATTTAAAATTAGAGCTTTAAAGCACAAGATCCTTCAAAAATATCAAATTTCATTAAGATCTGGTCACCGTTTCGCAAGTTACAAATACCTCAATTTTCAAAATTACCCCCCCCCCCAACTCCACCAAAGAGAGCAGATCCGGCCCGGTTATGTCAGTCACGTATCTTAGACAGGTTTTTATTCTTCCCATCCAGTTTCATCCTGATCTCTCCGCTTTAAGTGTTTTCTAAGATTTCTTGATGATAAAAATACCCTTATATCAATATCCTAGGTGAAACCATTACTTTACGGACAAATTCTCATTAATATTCTAACAGTAATTAGTTGAGCATGATTAATGAACCTTTTAGAGACTTCCCGGATTTGATGTTTGACTCAATTCCTCAAAGTCGCACTTACCGGGTTCTACTTTAAAGACACTTTGTCAAGAAAGCGACAAAAAATTAAACAAGGATAAACACGGGATAAACATGGGCCCGTTTGCTCTAATGGAGATCTCTTTTAGATAACTTCGAAGACCACACTGCCTTTCCATGACGAAAGTATAACAGTTCAAAATAGGGATGAAACCTTTTAATCGACAGTGAACAGATATAAAATTTTTAACTGGATATTTCGAGTACATATACAGTGTTCATCATCAGCAGTAAAACATGCTGATGATGAACACTGTATATGTGCTCAAAATATCCCGCTAAAAATTTTATATCTGTTCACTGTCGATTAAAGGTTTCATCCCTATTTTGAGCTGTTATACTTTAGATCTCTTTTAAGTATTAAAATCAACATGTCTTTATTTTATACTGTATTTGTCTCCTCTATTTTTAAAAAGCTCCTAGTGAGAGTTTTTCCCACTAACAAATTCAACTAATTATTTTTTGTTTCACGGTACAACTTGACAACTTTAACAAAATGCATGTGGATTTCACTAATCAAATTGTCTTATCAAATTCGAATTTAAGGGGAGAATATGATGAAGCCATTGGGTGAGACTTCCTGGATTTGATATTTGACTCGATTCCTCAAAGTCACACTCACCGGGTTCTACTTTAAAGATACTGTCAAGAAAGTGACAAAAAATAAACATGGATAAACACAGGAGCGAAGTAGGCAAATACCATAAAATATTTATCACTGGATGTTACTGTTCCTTGAGATGCTGCTTTTCCTCTGGGTAATGTGTCAAGATGACTATTGTGTCGAGATGTTGTTAATAGAAAAGTATCTCCAAACAAAGGATTACTGTTTATATTTAAAAAGAAAGAAAAAAGGCCTATTCAGTAGAAATAATTTGAAAGACTTATAACTATCATTAAATAAAACTATCAAAATAAACCTCTTTATATTTCTGTTTAAATATCAATCAATCTAATTCTTCTTCAAATATATGCAGTCATAGCACAAGGTAAGAAGTACATTTTGTTAGGCAGCGTTGTCGAATAATTATTTATTGTATCCACTGGTCTATGCCTATGATTTTATTGAGCAGAACCAAAGGATTACAATTTATATTTAAAAAGAAAGGAAAAAATTCTAAAACGAACAAAAAACAAGCAATATTTCTCCCGATTTGAGATACTTTGGGCCAATGTAATAAATTTTTCCGCCAAATTTAATTTCCATTAGTCAAAGTGTAAGAAAGTAGCCAAATCTGGCAGCTAACATAAGAGTGCCAAGGACGTCAAAATAAGTGCCATTTTAGAATACCTGATAACCACCATCTTAAGATTTTTCTCTTGGTTGTTTCAAAATTATAAAGCTTATTATATATCTCCGTCACTTTTAAAATTCATTAGTTAAATTTGACTTCCGTGAAAAGCTCTGAGACATGAGTTCCTTCTAAATATCAAATTTCATGAAGATCCGGTCACCCGTTCTTAAGCTAAAAATACCTCAATTTTTGTAATGTTTCCAAATTAACACTCCCTCCAACTCCCCCAAACAGATCGGATTCAGTCCGATTATGTCAATTACCTATCTAGGACTTGTGGTTATTCTTCCCACCAAGTTTCATCCTGATCTCTTCACTCTAAGCGTTTTCCAAGAATTTCGCCCCCCCCCCCCAATGACAACCTTAACATTAACAACATGTTGATTATATAAGAGAAACAGGCTTTCAAAAGAAAGCTCCACCTTCTTGATTTCTTTGGTCCCATATGTTTTAGCTATTTTTAATAGCTCATTTTCACCCTTAATTGTCACCCTTATTCTTATTCATCCTAGCCGGGTCGGTTGGTGCGCTGGATTTGGGATCCTTTGTCTTAAAAGACGCGGGTTCGAATCCCAGTGTACCCAATTGTTCAGTTTGGAACGGGAGTCAGTGGCGTGACTCTGTAAGCTTAGCCAGAGTCGACCCAGCTTTAAATGGGTACCTGGAGAAATCTGGGGAAGGTAAACAGGAAGGGTGTGCGAAAGCACAGGATGGTTGGCCCCCAGCCCCCCATTGCACTTCCTGGCTGAAGGGCCAAGAAACAGAAATCAGCACCGCCGGTAGGGGCTGTAAAGTCTAATGCCGTATCCTTTACTTTTTACCTTATTCTTAATTTTGCACCCACTACTACCAAGAATTGCATAACTAAATGTAGAGATCTTCTTCATTGGAAATTGGATTCCAAATTTTTCCCAATTCTTTAAAATACAGATGCTTGGATAGGTTCCCCTTCTTCAAATAATCAGATTGTATTTCCACTGCACTTGGTACTAAGAGAATTATTTCGTACAACTTATTTCATAATTGGGTTGGGTAAAGGTGTTCAGCCGTTTTTTGAGAAAGAGACATATATCCAAAAACACAGTTTTGAGAAAACTGGGTTCAAAAATTCCAAAAACCTCACTTCACTGGAGATCAAATAAGCCTGTAGTAAAGATTTTTAAACTTAATTTGGGGTTTTTTGATACTACACAAGTCGATAGGCGGCTTTTCAAGTATATCCGAACTTGGGAAGTTGTCCCTTTGGTCCTTACGTCTCTTTCACTAGAAACTTGAAAAACATACGCCCTTCTGAACAAACGAAAATTGGATATACATCTCTTTAGTTTTCTGGTCAGTTGGATATAAGTCTTTTACTTATATGATCAGTTGGATATACGTCTGTTCACGCGAGTAATGGCAAGGCTGGATATACACCAAGTCACTGAAGAGCTAAATGATGGAAAATGTATTTATTTCAGGTAAAAAAGATATAAAAAAAAATAAAGAAAGTAAACACTAGTTGATTGACCCCAATAAGTCTTCACTCCCTGTTGACGTTGGCAAATTTTGCCAAAAATCGCGGTTGACTCAATTTGCCATCAAGGGAACTAGCTTCTCAAGTATGACGGCAAGTTTTTCACTCTGTACGCCTCTTGGCTTTGACATCATCGAGGGGAAAAGCTGATAATCAAACCTTCGCTGTAGGAAATCCCATTCTTGAGGAGGTTCGTCCAAGTCAATTTTCACGGACATGGTTTGTTTGCCTCTGACAAAAGAAACTTGCACAATATCAGCTAAGTTACATGGCATTTTTTTCGTGTTTCTTCCTGACATCCACAATCTGAATTTCCAAAGCACATTTCCAGGATTTCATTTTCCCCCGGGCTTGGAAAATCAGCTCGTTTAGGCTCTGGAAAAAGAATGCGACTTTGGTGTGACGAATCTTTGACTCGATGTTGGCATGGACTGTGTCCGCACTCATGTGACTATGGCCTTTTTTAAGTAACGAAGATCAATTAGGTTGATTGTGCTTTCTGAGGCGCTGACAATCTGAACCAAACCAGTGTATAGTGTCTAATTTAGTTTTGGGCGATACAGTTGTCACAGTATAGTATGATGTCTTCCACTCAAAGAGAAGCCTGAACTTCAATGAATTTGTGAAGAGCACTTGCAATGTTCTTCGCATTTCTTCCAGAAATTTCCTCGTGCCAAGTCACAAAATACGAGCGACAAGTCGGGTTCCTTGCCCCAACTGATGCAAAGGTCTCGTTGAAAGTAAGGAGATGACTGACGAAAAAAGCGTCTTTTGAAGACGGCATCGTGGGCAGAAGAAGGATCTTCTCCAAGTCGAAGCTTTAAACCTTTTCGGTGGTTTTTTTTCATATACGATCGGCGTCAGTAGCGTAAAGGTTGCTCACTTTTTTACTTCTCTTGATGCTTTTCCAGGTTTGTTACCTCAATTTCAGAGGCTGATCCAACACTGATTTTGGCTGATAGGTGTGAGCAGGTATCACATTCATCAATAGAAGGCATTTTCAAGGAGACATGTTATTTCTTCAGTTCTTCTCGATACATATTCAGACCAATCTCCACTCCAGGATTTGTTTCTTTAAAATCTTTTACTAAGAAAGTAGTGGTAATTTCCCTTGAGAGATATTTCATGTTGACAGTGCTCGCGCCTATAGTGCGTCATAGAAGGCTCAAATGTCATAATGTGTCGTCTAACGAGCATTCTTTGTGCTTCTCCATAAATCTGTGCATGCTCTCTCGCAGCCTTTCTTCATTTGTCCACCATTCCACAGAGTTTGAGAGGATCTTCTGTGTACTTGCGAAGAACATGCTGAATGATCTTGTTGGATTTTTTTTTTTTTTTTTTGGGGGGGGGGGTAGCCCAGGATTGCCAAAAAGTTTTTTTTGCATACCTGCTTCAGTTCAGAATCAACTGGGAAGTAAAACATTGTAGATCTGTTCGTTCTAATAGAAGAATTTTCTGCAATTTAGACTCGCCTTCGCTTTGGCTTGCTGGCTGTGATGTACGGCTTAAGCGACTTGAGTTTCTGCTCAAATTCAAACGACCAGAAGGATTGATTTAGCTTTTGTCGCAGCTCCTCGGTAATAAGTGAGCACTAAAGCTTACATTTCCCAATCACACCAAGAGAGAATGGGTCTTCCTTGGATCAAAAACACTTCGTTGTCAATCTCAAAAACTGGTTCTGCAGCTGACTGAATACGCAAACTTGTTGAACGAGTAGATGGACTAAGCTCATTTTCACTGATAAGTGACCTGGACTGGCCGGCTTCAGTGTCAAGTAGTCCCTGTGCTAATGGCAGGACATCCTCAGTAGCATGTAGCAAAGTAGCAAAAGTAGCTCAGTAGCAAAGTAGCTCAGTAGCTACTTTGAGTCTGATCTTCTTGGATGTCACTTGATAATGCTGATACTGCAATATTCAATGCTAATGGTAGGACATCTTCAGCAACGTCAGCTGAGACAACTTGACTAAAAGAAAAAGTGAAAGTTGCATTCATCGAGAGAGTCTGATCTTCTTGGATGTCACTTGATAATGCTGCTGATACTGCAAGATTGAAGCAGTCTAAATTGTCTCGCAAAGTATGATTAAGAAGGGGTGCAAAGCTCATATCATTTGTTTCAGCAAGAATATATGTTAGCCTGGAGATGTCCATATCTTCTACTTCTCCGTTGGATGCCAGAAGCTCTGGGTCCACGTAGAAAGCAAAGGTTTCTTGAAGTTTCAGCTGCAGCTCATACTCCGAGTTCATCTCAGTTCTCCCGATGAGAATGTATGTTTCAGTTAATCGAGATTTGTTCGTGTCACCAATCTCTTTGTCATGCGAAATTTCAGCTTCGCAATGTTCTGCAACGATTCCAGTACCGTTTATTTATTGAATTGTTGACTGGTTGAAACTGGACACATCCGGCATTTCAATCTTTGCCCTCCAAAAAAAAAAATAGTTCCAACTGAGGAAATCGCTCCCGAACAGATGCTATTTATAGCGTTTTTGCTTGCCAATCACTTCCAATTTTGCTTGCCAATTACTTCCAAACAACTAACAGCACGAGTGCAACATTTCCCAACCGCCTTTATTCCAAGGCAACCATCCACTTACTCACTGAAGTCCGCGCTAAACTCTTCCCAGTCACTGACTGGCCTGGAAGCAAAATTTACAAAGCATTTTGCCTATCTTCCAAGCCACTTAACTTCTTGTAAAAACGATAAGGCATATGTATTAAGAACGACATAATATTTTAGTGAAAAGGACCCTACACCCGATTACCACTTGTCTTACAGTAAAAGGGAAGTAAACCAAGCGAAATAGTAAAACCAATAAATCCAACAGGACTGCAAAAGTAAGACAACAAGACTGGAGTGAACTAAGTGTTAATCGAGCAATCCTAAAGTTTAACTGAAAAGCCAACTTATCTTTGTATCACTCAACTAGATATACTTCATTATGCTGATTGCGTTAAGGGATTTTTTTTTTTCGCTGTTTGCCCAAATATAATGTTCAGAATATCTAAAGTCGCCCTCACAGCGCAAAATCCTACTATCAAGCGGGAGAGTTGATTCTCAGCACAAATGCTTCTTTTCTGTGGTCAGTGGTCAGTTCCAGGAAGTTTGGCACACTGCGTGAACAGTCGTTTTTCGTGAATTTTTTTTCGTGAACTGTTGAATAATTGTTTTTCGTGATACAATAACAGACAAAAGCAGATAGAGCTTTCACAAACCACAGTGAAATTCCACTATTTGAAAATTGGTGATTCATGAACAGCTGAAGAGAAAAGTAACGCATTTGCATCGGGTCTTCAAGCATCTTCAAGTTAATAAGTCATGGGTACCTAAATTCCCAATCACATTCCTTTTCAGTTAAACTTTAACAAAAGACAAATCAGACTTCTCTTTACCTTTTGGCAGCTATGTCATGAGCCCTTTGGACCATGGTCCGAGCTCTTTGAGGCATGTTCCTTCACACAGCTTTGGATGAACTCAGACAAGTTCACTAAAACCTAAATAGTTTTCGCTTAGCTCTACAATTTAAACAGACAAACGGTGCTCTAGTATCCGACTGAGAAAGACGTATATCAACCAACGTTTATAATACGATCATTTGAAAGACGTATATCCAGCCACGTGACAAAGGAATCAGCTTTGATTGGGTTTAGGATATACGTCTTCTTCAAAAAGAAAAGTTGGTAAAAGCAAGAGAATTTGTGGATATACGTCTGTTCAACTTCTAAACCGTTTAACTAAGAGAAACATAGATGGCACCAATAGAAAGAACGCGAAAATTTACCATAGAGAGTGCTAATATCTCAATTTCTTCAAAATGGCGTTTACGTCTGTTTCACAAAAAAAGGCTGTGTTATGGACCTGAAAAAACACGAGTCTTACCTAATAGTGAAGCTAAGCGACCAAATTCTTCGGGTAAACTAACTAATTTGTTATGAGAGACTAGAAGGACTTGTAAGGGCAGCTGAGATAAGCACGGGGGTAACACACTAAGTTGATTACGACTGAAAATGAAAATAGATTAATTGTATAATTTATACAACGAAATATCTTTCATTTTAAATATAATCTGATTGACAGTCTTAAAATTTGACTTGATATAATCTGACAATATAACTTGAAAATATACAAGAATAATCAAAAGAATAGAACAAGAATAACATATGCTTTTAACAATAAAAGGGCACTTTTCGTGTTATAGCGACAACACAAAAGAGGTGAAGTAAAATAAATTCAAATGAAATATGCCAAAATATAATGAAAATACAATAGTTTAGTAACAAGATTATGGAAAATACAACGGAGAATTATGGAAAGCAGGCCGTCCAGAATGCATAATGTACCTAACCACCTCTATATACTAAATATTTGATTAAAATATACTGCATAATTACCGTTTACCTCGCTCAGGTTAAGCTCATTATCTCCGAGTGGAAATAGAAAATCGGTTTCATTACATACCAAGAACAAGGTGAGGCTGCTATAACATGTAAGTACCAATAAAATAAATTATTTCATTACATAATTTAGCTAATAAATACATTTTTTTAATGAAATGTTATTAAAAGTTTTAAAAATGTATTTCGATAAAATTTGACTATATAACTTAAAATAAAGCAATAGACAGAAAAAACTATTCTCCCAACACGATTTTTTATACTCTTTCCTTAAGCAGCGTAGCCTAACCTTTCTATTTTATAATCTTACTTTCAAAAATAACGCATAAACTAGTCCTTAGGGAGAATTAAGGATTAATTAAGAGTCCTTAGGGTTAAATTTTGCCACGGAAATTTTGCAAACAAAAATTACTTGTTAAGGCCCGACTTAATTTTGAGGGTATTTTACGTGTCAATAGACAATATTAATTGATGTTGACTTTGCTAATCAATAGAACATTACGTTGGCCTATATTTTACGTAGGAAAAGATATTAAAGTTCTTGTGTCGTCTATTAGGGGGCCTGTGCCACAAAAGACTTTGAAAAACGCTTTATGGGGATGTTTCAACTGAAAAATATATTTTTTGGGTATTTTCACTGGAGAAATTGAAAAAAACGACAAATTTCCTCCCTTAGTAATTGAAAAACCCATTTTCAGCCCAACCCCTGCTAGACTGTCATGAATTTACAACCCTAGATATTAAATTTCTTGTGTCCCTCTTTTCAACTACAAAACCTGTCTGTAAAAATTAGATCCTATAACTATATCCTTCATTCCTTTCAAGTAATTGAAGACACAAGTTTCGAGCCGATCAGAAACAGAGCATTGGAACGGGACTTGGGAATCCAAAATCCAAACTGTTCAGTAAAAAACAACTTTTTGCACACATCCGGCCCCTAGCATCCTCCTGTTTAAAAAAATACGGCTATTATGCTAGGGCAATTCGGGCTAATCAGGAAAAAAGGGCCTTTTCTGCGCCACATTTCCAAGGTGGCCCAGTGCCCCAAAGTTCACATTAGAATTCTTTTGGCATAGAGAACTTGTGGTTTTCAGTTTCGATCCAATCAGAAAAAAGCACAAGAGCTAAGAGCTCATATGGCACTTGTGACGAGGCCGGAGGAGCCAAGAACTCATATGGTATGAGCTCTAGCCAAATTCTAAGAATCAATAGACTGATTTAAAAGGAAAATCAGAGGCTTAATGCCGGTCGGGATTTCAAATAAGAGCTCTGAGTCACGATGTCCTTCTTAATATCAAAATTCATTAAGATCCGATCACCCACTCGTAAGTTATAGATACCTCATTTTTTTCCTCTCCATTCAGCCCCCCAGATGTTGGAATCGGGGAAAACGGCTTTATCAAGTCAATTTGTGCAGCTCTCTGACACGCCTACCAATTTTCATCGTCCTAGCACGTCCAGAAGAACAAACTCGCCAAAGCACTGAGCTCCACCCTCTAAATCCCCCGAAGAGAGCGGATCCAGTATAGTTACGTCAATCACGTATCTACAACATTTGCTAATTCTACCCACAAAGTTTCATCCCGATTCCTCCACTCTAAGCGTTTTCCAAGATTTCTGATTTCCCCCTCCAACTCCCCCCAATGTCAACAGATCTGATCGGGAATTGAAATAAGAGCTCTGAGACATGAGTTCCTTCTAAATATCAAATTTCATTAAGATCCGGTCACCCGTTCTTAAGTAAAAATACCTGAATTTTTCTAATTTTCCAAATTAACACCCACCAGCTCCTCCAAAGAGAACGGATCCGTTCCAATTATGTCAATTACGTATCAGTAACTTGTGCTTATTCTTCCCATCAAGTTTCATCCCGATCTCTCCACTCTAAGCGTTTTCCAAGATATCTGTACCCCCCTCCAACCCCCATGTCCCCAGATCCTATTCGAGTCTAAAATGGAGCATCTAAGACATAAGATCCTTCTTTATATCAAGTTTCATTAAGGTCCGATCACCTATTCGCAAGATAAAGATACCCCAATTTTCATGTTTTCCAAGAATTCTGGTTTCTCCCCTCCAGCACCCCCTTACCCCCAATATCACAGGATCTGGTCGGAATTGAAAATAAGCACAAGATTCTTCTAAAATATCCAACTTTCATTAAGATCTGATCACCCGTTCGTAAGTTACAAATACCTCATTTTTTCTAATTTTTTCGAATTATTCTCCCCCCCCCAACTCCACCGAAGAGAGCATATCCCGTCCGGTTAAGTCAGTCACATATATTGGACTTGTTTGTATTCTTCCCACCCAGTTTCATCCTGATCTCTCCGCTTTTAGTATTTTCCAAGATTTCCGGTCCCCACCCCCCAATGACGCTGGATCCAGTCGGGATTTAAAATAAGAGATCGGAGTTACGAGGTCCTTCTAAATGTGAAGTTTCATTAGGATCCGATCACTCCATCGTAAGTTAAAAATACCTCATTTTTCTAATTTTTCAGAATTAACCCTCCTCCCCCCAACTACCCCAAAGAGAGCTGATCCATTCCGGTTATGTCAATTACGTATCTAGGACTTGTGCTTATTTTTCCCACCAAGTTTCATCCCGATCCCTCCAATATAAGCGTTTTCCAAGATTTTAGGTTCCCCTCCAACTCCCCCAATGTCCCCAGATCTGGTCGGAATTTAAAATGAGAGCTCTGAGACACAAAATACTTCTAAATATCAAATTTCATTGACATCCTATCACCCGTTCGTCAGTAAAAAATACCTCATTTTTCTAATTTTTCAAAATTAACCCCCCCCCCCCTCAACTACTCCAAAGAAAGCTGATCCGTTCCAGTTATGTCAATCACGTATCTAGGAATTGTGCTTATTTTTCCCACCAAGTTTCATCCCGATCCCTCCAATCTAAGCGTTTTCCAAGATTTTAACCCCCCCCCCCCAACTCCCCTCAATGTCACCGGATCCAGTCGGGATTTAAAATAAGAGCTCTGAGACACGATATTCTTCCAAACTTCAAATTTCATTAAGATCCGATCACTCCTTCGTAAGTTAAAAATACCTCATTTTTTCTAATTTTTCAGAATTAACCCCTCACCCCAACTCCCCAAACAGAAAGATCCTTTCCGGTCATGTCCATCACGTATCTAAGACTTCTGCTTATTTTTCCCACCAAGTTTGATCCCGATCCCGCCACTCTATGCGTCTTCCAAGATTTTATGGTTCCCCCCTCCAACTCCCCCAATATCACCGGATCTGGTCGGTATTTAAAATAAGAGCTCTGAGACACGATATTCTTCCAAACATCAAATTTCATTAAGATCCCATCACCCGTTCGTAAGTTAAAAATAATTCATTTTTTCCCAATTAATTTTTCCTAAAATTTTTCAAGCCAATCAGGAAAACATGGCTATTTTCAGGCTTCAATTTTGAGGGAGGTCCGTGCCCCTAACTGAAATTGGTCTTTTATGTTAGGGCTTATTTGGTCAATGGACTTCTGAAACAAAACAAAAAACTGCTGGTAGTTTTTCGTATTTGATTTTCAGAGGTTCATGTCTCAAACTTATATTACTTTGCAAATTTCAGTCTCCTCAAAGACTTCTTTTTATCAATTTTTCATTGTGTATCAGGTTCCCTTGGAATATACGTTCTAAGTTTCCAGCCATTCGGAAAAACGGTTTTTGGTCCTTTATCGGTCTATTTTTAATCTATAATTTTTTTTTCACCTTAAGGCATTTTCAGCCCAAGGACCTAGGTTTTATGTTTCAAACGAATCGGAAAAAAGTTGCTTGTCCCTTTGTGGGGCCCTTTTTTGAAGGTCACAACAACTCTTACCTAAAATTTTTGCACGTAAGAATCTTCTTGGCCCATGGATCTGAACATGTTTTTCCATTTTGGGGCCCTCTAGCATCCTCCTGTCTCCCCCAAAAAATATATATTTTACTTGACCCAGAGAATAATCCCTGCAAGTTTTCTAGCCTTTTTTGACACCCAAGACCAAACGTCCCCCCCCCCTTTTCAACTACAAAACAATCTGCAAAAAAATGGCATATTTTACTGTCTTTGCAACGGGACTGTAGTGGCTATGTCGTCCCTGAAGGTATATTTACAGGACCTTTAGGTCCATCCAATACATAATTTGATAAAAAATTTCTATCTCAATGTTTCAACTTGACACCACGGGGAGTTAGAGAGCGGGTGGCAGAAATGGAAACACAAGGGGACTAGTCGCCTTCCCAATTCCAATCACTTCTGACGTTAAAGGGGTACTGAAACTTTCAAATTTTAAAACTCCAAAATGAAGGTGTATACGAGTTTACAGCTTGTTATGTCTAATACCGAAATTGATTTGTCCATTTTTTGCCTAAGCGACTCGACCAAAGAGAAACAACAACTAAGAAGAGTAGGATTTTTGTCGATTTAACAGGGGATTTATGCAGATTTAAAAATATTAACGACTCTAACATTGCTGGCGATTTCACTGAAAAAATAGAATTTTGAATTTAAAAAATTTTTTTAACTGAATTGAAAATTGAAAAACAATTCAAAAAAATGGATAGATGACATAATAAGCTTAGCAAATTACAGGATAATTCCTGAAATCTCAACAAAAATGATAATTAATCAACATTTTTTGCTTTGAAGGCATAAGTTAGGTTGGGACTCTTGGCAGGTTATATTGACTAGTTCCCTTTAAGCTGGTACGCCTATTTGTGACACAAAGTTTGCTTTTTCAACCATCACCAGCATTTTAAAAAAGGACAAGTATGCAGTTCAGAGTAAAACAAAATCCCAATCACTAGATGACATCCCTGTTTTGTTTTAGGAACAGTTCTCCGCAGCCGTTGAAACACAAAAAAAAAGATTTGAGGCGTTTAAAAAGTAAATGCATAGGAATGGGTTAATCAAGTTTCAGAATGCAAAAAAAATATTCCAAGGGCTAATCTATATTAGCTTAGGTCGGCAACGCCTAATGAAAAATACAACTCTTATCTTCTATGCTCATTTCCCTATAAATGTCCCCCTAAGCATTGGATATTAAAATCTCGTGATTAAAGGACATAGGCCTCGAGTTGTTTGTCAAATATTAAGGAAAACTTCCGATAAACATGATTTGTTCCTCGATTGCTTGCAATTTATCGTTCTGCAAACCTTTCGATTCAGAACAATGGATGCGATTTTCAGAAAATCAATCAAATTAAGTGATTTTTGTCACCGAGTGGCAACGCTGGACTGGTTAGGTTGCAAAACGGAAGGATGTATTTCCTGCTCACATATCGTGCTGTCAACTGAAAAATCTGAATAAAAAACTATAGGGTACACGCAAATAAAAATGGTAAACAGGTCACTCCACGCAGTATGAGTAAACCAAGGCCGTTTCCATGATTTTTGTTCTGAGGGAGGGAGGGGGTCACAAACGAAACTTCGAAAACGTACTAACAATTTATTTATATGAATTTTTTTTTTTAATTACGAGTTGGAAAAAAATTTCGGGGGGGATGATGCCCGGTACCCTTCCCCTGCATTCGGTCTTGGTTGAAACGACTGAATTCTCTACTGCAATCCCCCCAAAGCCCAAACCAAAATTGCGTTTTTTCTTTCTAATTCTTGACAGTTTTTTATTTATTCAATGTTTACTTTATCCACTTAATTAGGCACTATTATTAATATGATTAAAAATCATCACATAAACCTTGTGATAAAGTCATCACAACCTTGTGTCACCTCCAGTTAGAAAGCACTCCCTCCATCCCACACACCCTCTATAAAGCTTCGGTCAAATTCAATAGAATCCAAGTTTATCTTATCTTGTATAGTGCCATACCACCTAATGATTCAGCCCACCCAGCCCTCCTATTCCTGACGGGTGATTTCAAGAGATATGCCCAAACCAGCAAAGCCACTCAACTAGAAAATGCTTAACCCGCATGACAAATAGAAGAAAAAAATTACCTCAGGTCCAGGAATGTAAGAGACTGAAGATAAATAATTTCTTGCGGTAAACTTTTAATGTTGTTTTGATACAGATTTAATGTCTCCAAAGAAGGGCATTCAGTCAACTCCAGCGGCAGCTCAAATAATCGATTTTTCGATAAATCTGTCAACAGAAAAATAAAAAAGTTAGAATTCTTCACCACAAATCACTGTCTATTCTAATTAAAGCATGATTGTTTTCGGCAGAGAGAATTCAAAAGGTGCTGAGTTGCAATGTATTTTACACGAAGGTGGGGAAAATAGAACAAAAAATAACTCATGTTGCTTGGCTTTTAATGGGGATTGGTTCTTTATTTTATTTTTTCACAATGAACCACAGCTTAGATACCAATATACAGTTATGAAAACTCCTACCTTGCCCATGAGAAGCTTTTGGTACAGAGCTCTAAACTTAGCGCCTCCTCCAAGCCCGCGCTCCGACGCATAGATCGTACTACAACACCATAGGCGGAAACGCAATTTTGTTGTGTTGCATACACAGCTTGATCCCAATATTGGTTATCTAAGCTGTGATGCCAGTTTCCTGTCTCCAGCCGCTAGCATCGCTATCACGCACTGTGTCCCAAAAATAAATCGTGTTTTCATTATTGTATTGGTATCTAAGCTGTGCAATTAAAGGATGTTTGTCTTATGTACGACAGTGATATAATTTTAAAGTTGTAACAAACGCAAATAAAATACCATGTCTTTAAAAGGAAAGTCCAATTTATAAGCTCACCCGTCTTATGAAAATTAAACGACATAAATTTTCTATTTTCCTTACCTAAAAAAAGGAAAAAAACTTAACTCACGTTAATTTGGTCAAACAACTTCGGCAGGTTTGTCGCTGGAACTCAGTTTTACACATTTTTTGTAAAATTAATATTCTTTGTGTTTTTTTTTACTTCTGGACCCTCTATCGATCAGGCCGGTCCGTTTTTCTATACCTGGTTCGACTCTCCACCCACGGAAGTGTCTTCATTTTTCCAAAATAAGTTATATCCCAGTTTCTTTAGTGGCACCAATTCATAAAACATAGGGGTGAAGGATAAAAATATTTTTTAAAGTCTAGGTAATTTTACGTAAATTTTTAAGTCTGGTAATTTTATTGTTTTATTATCTTTTTCAACAACAAAAAAGGCATTCTTCAAAATCAAAGAGGGCAAAAAACTTTGGGAAACGTCCCTCCCAATTAGCGCATTTGCTTTTCTGAGCTTTTGGGTATCAAAATAACTTTCGGAGTATCTGTGATGCGTTAATTCGCACCGACAACCAGTCTTTATTAGTTGTCAATAAAAAAAAACCGTCTGTTATCCACTTTCCTGAAAAACTTGGACATTGTATTATAATATCTTTAAAAATACAATGCTAGTACTAATTCACTAGATTTGAAAATGAAGAAGAAACCAAAGATTTATAAAGAAAAAAAAGAACAGCGACAAAAAAAAACATGAGAGTTTCGGCTATTACCTTAAAGAACTTTTCTTTGCATAAAAATAGTAAACAGAAAAAAGATAGAACAATAAACACAAAAACTACAAATACAAAATACAAAATTTTTACACTTGACCTTTTGAGATCAGTGGTGTCTATTGAGGGTTTTGTGGCGCCAACTTTTTGTATCACTAGAATTCAAAGAATACTTTTTTGGCATGCTCACTGAAAAACAATTTTTTGATGATTTGTTTGACAAGATCGAAAAACTGCCCCTAGAATCTTGAAAATTTTGTTCCCTCCCCCCAACATTTTTGTGAAGCACCACTAATGTTTGGAATTTGTTTGTATTTTTTTATCTTCTCTTATTTTTCTATTGACTTTTTGTCTCTTCTTCAATCTTTAACTATATCAGATTTTGAATCCTCGCCTTATTAACGAGGACTTATAAAATATGTATGTTATGTATGTTTAAATCAAACAGTTCGTGGTAACGAACTGTAGTAAGGAGCGACCCAGCTCAATAGTAATCAAAACTCAAAAAAATGGAATTTTGATACCATTAGCTACATCAAAAGAATGCACTACTTAAGAAAATAGGGAGAAACACCCCCTAAAAGTCATAGAATCTTAACGAAAATCGCACCATCAGATTCAGCGTATCAGAGAACCCTACTGTAGAAGTTTCAAGCTCCTATCTACAAAAATGTGGAATTTTGTATTTTTTGCCAGAAGTTTTTTACTGTTTTTTTTTTTTTTTTTTTTTTTTTTTTTGTTTAAAGTAGAGTTGAGAGAAAGAGTCAAACTTTAGCATAAAGAGCGGGAAGTTGATGAGGAAGCAGCCCCTTTCATATACGAAGTAATTTCTGTTCGTTTTAAGTTTTAATGTCGCTCCATACTATCAGTTGAAAAAAACCTGTTTTTTATTTAATCTCAACGATCGCACCATCAGATTCAGCGTATCAGAGAACCCTACTGTAGAAGTTTCAAGCTCCTATCTACAAAAATGTGGAATTTTGTATTTTTTGCCAGAAGTTTTTTACTTTTTTTTTTTTTTTTTTTTTTTTGCTTAAAGTAGAGTTGAGAGAAAGAGTCAAACTTTAGCATAAAGAGCGGGAAGTTGATGAGGAAGCAGCCCCTTTCATATACGAAGTAATTTCTGTTCGTTTTAAGTTTTAATGTCGCTCCATATTTTCAGTTGAAAAAAAAAACCTGTTTTTTTATTTAATATCAGAAGAAAAAGAAGTTTCTAGGAATTAGCCTACTTTATTAGTCAAATTCCAAAAAAATTGCTTCTCTTGGCCAAAGCACTGGGCGATTTCGAAGCAAACTTTGAGAAAGGAAAACTCTCACGGCCATGAAATTTTAATCACAAAAATGGTAAGGTATTGTTTACACAATCTGA
The DNA here is from genome assembly GCF_032884065.1 of Artemia franciscana. Taxonomy (NCBI): domain Eukaryota; kingdom Metazoa; phylum Arthropoda; class Branchiopoda; order Anostraca; family Artemiidae; genus Artemia; species Artemia franciscana. Next base: position 10,569,993 of record NC_088878.1, on the reverse strand, counting down.
TCTTAAGGTCAGAATGACATCTTAATTATCCATCATGAGAAACACCCGCCGTCTTTGCTGATGCTTTTAACATTAGCCAAAATTTCCCAGTCGATTCCAGTGTTTATCTTTCCAATGTGTTGCTTTTCTATATGAATCCATAGTCAATTAATTTATTTTTTATGCATTGGTGCAGCCAGTGGCCTTTTACTGAGGCCATAAACAAAAGCAATAATGCTCAATTCTATAAAAGATATATTGATGGTAATTGGCAAAGAAAATACATTTTTGATTTCGGAGATAATATAGACCTATCAGGTGGAGAAGAAAGTGTTTTCTAATGTGCTTTTTTCTGATGTGTGTTCAAGTATGAGAAAAGGGTTCAGCTTTTTTTTAGTTTTTAGCTTTTTTAAAGGTTTTTTTTTAGTTTTAGCTTTAAAGTGTTAAGCTTTTTTTTGATGCGTGTTCAAGTATGAGAAAAGGGTTCAACTTTTTTTAGTTTTTAGCTTTTTTAAAGTTTTTCTTTTTAGTTTTAGCTTTAAAGTGTTTAGCTTTTTTCTGATGTGTGTTCAAGTATGAGAAAATATTTCAAGTTTTTTTTAGTTTTTAGCTTTTTTAAAGTTTTTTTTTAGTTTCAGCTTTAAAGTGTTTAGCTTTTTTTCTAACATGTGTTCAAGTATGACAAAAGGGTTCAAATACTTTTTAGAAGTATTCGAAGTCACTCAGTGCTAGACGCCCATCCCCTTAAAAATTCCCCTTGGATGATTTAACCCCATGGAGAATTCCCTACCAGGAAATTCCCCCTACAAAATTGAGCATCCACCGATAAAGGACTAAATTGGTATCTCAAAATTTCGATCAGATGTCTTAAGAGATAACAGAACGACTAGATGTTTGCCTTTTTAACGAAATTAAATAATAAAAAATCTAAGTTTTTCAACTGGAAGTAAGAAGCAACATGAAAGCTCAAAACAGACGGGAATTATTTCGTATATAAAGGGGATTGCCCTCTCCTAAATGCCTTGCGCTTTACGCTGAAGTCTTTAGTATTTTAATAAAGATAAAGAATCTTTCATCGTCCTAGCTTACCTGGAAGCTTATTCAAATTGTTACTGGACTTTTTCTAGCGATGCATTACACAGCGAGAGTAGATTTAGCTCCCTAAAGTATCTACAGAGAGAGTAGAAAAATTTTTTATTGGACTATTTTGGAAAAAAGGGCCACGGTGGATCTAGTTGCCCTCCAATGTTTTGGTCACATAAAAATCGCATTAAAAGTTTCAAATTCCATTCAAATGAGTCCTCTCCCGATGTTCTAAGACCATAGGGTTCGATAACAGGTATAAATAAAAAAAAACTGACAACACAGGAATTAAAATGAAATAAAACCCAAATTATAAGTATAAAAAGTATATAAAAGTCTCCTTAAGAAAACAAAACAATTTTTAAGGAAAAAACCTTGAATAAGTCTCAAGAAAACAGGTTCACATTTTCTGAGAGAATATGAGAACGAAACAAACCGGGTGAAAACAAAAAGACAAAGACAGCCAACGCGGCAAGCAAAAAGAAATAAAAACTCATGGACGAATTAAAAAAGACAACAGTGAGGAAAAAAATATATAAAATGAATAACATGGAATCAATACTCAGGTCAGAAAAAAAAAACACACATCCGTGATCTTTCTTTGGCAAAACCTACAAATTCCAAATTTTTGCTGATGAGAGCTTAAAACCTGCAGTAGGGTTGTCTGATCGTTTTGTAGTTAGGGGGGAGATGCCTCAAAGTGTACATTTCAATGCCAAAATATAACTATCCTTGAGCTTTCAGGTAAATACGGCATCAGTTCTAAGGAAGGAGAGACGGTAGAAACTGGTATTTAATCCTTCTTGATTTCTGGGAATGTTTCTGGTTTAAGCTGCAAACATTAAACCCGAAAACAAGCAGAATTTATTCCTTGGGAAGATAAGATAAGAGTTATTCATCATGAAATACACATACAATATTACATTTTACTATTCCCCCAAAGGCTCTTTTGCCTGTAAAGAAGGGGAAGATAAACGAGTCACTTACTCAGAGAAGAATTTTTTTTAAATAATCACTTACAGAGAAAAGAGCAAAAAGGAGAAGAAAGGAAAATATAAATAAAATAAAATCTATAGAAAATCAAAACTAAATGGACTAATAGATTGAATAGACTAAATTAATCAAGTTGATCAGTAGATAAAATAGACTCCAATGAAATAATAATAATTATATATATATATATATATATATATATATATATATATATATATATATATATATATATATATATATATATATATATATATATATATATATATATATATATATACATAAATAGATAGAATAAATTCTAAGAAGCCAAAGAATTTTTAAAAAAATTTTGTGAGCAAACCGAAGGAGTGGCACCTTCGAGCTAATTCGGGCAACTTTTTCCACACAATATAACTCCCTATTAAAGAATTAAAATCTGACCTTACACAAGGAGTAAAAGGAACTTGAACATGATTTTTGATATTGCGAAGATTATAATTATTATGATCAGAGGTTAAAGATGGCGGAACATTTAGGGGATGGGGGAGGTCACCAAGAAGCTGAGAAAACGCAAAACATGCACAAGAAAAAATATACAGTGACTCGAGATCAAGTAATGAGATAACTTTTGAATGATTAGTTTCCTTAATGAGGTTTCTAGCTTTATTGTAAACCTTAGAAAGTGGTTTTAACAATGAAGGAAAGGTTGACATCCATACTATTGAACAGTAAGAAACGTAAGATTGGATCAAGCAGTAAGGATTTTCAAAATTGATCCAGGGAAAATATATTTAAGTTTCCTTAAAATATCAAGACCCCTGCATATCTTCCTTTGATCAAATCAATGTGACATTTGAAAGACAAGTTTTCATCAACAAGAATGCCGAAAAAACGAACAAATCGATCTTTAGATCTATGAATTATCCCATTTGGCTGATGAATTTCTGATAACTCTTGATAAATCTGAGAAACATGCAAAAATATCAAAAAACTAGACTTTGAATAATTTAGGTTAAGATAATTGGTATCAAGCCGTAAAATTACTCTCTCAAACAAATTTTCCGAATCTAATCGAAGCTCAGATTCGCAATTTTCCGAAGTGGCAAGTGTACTGTCATCAGCAAAACAAACAAGGACATCAGAATGTGGCGAACTATAGTTGGCACTATGGGTAAGGGAAGGCTTAGGATGACAAGAGCCTACAGCAATTAATAGGTTTCTGCTTTCTTACTGCGTAAAAAAAGATCACTTACGTAAATCAAAAATATCACAGGCCCTAAAACTGATCCCTGAGGGACGTCAAAATTCACTTGTGAGGGTGAACGTAAAAGTGAATCGACAGAAATTAACCTATCATTCAAATAAGATTGAAACCAAGAAAACAAGAAGGGGGGAATATCCCAGTAAAATTTTCCGCAGGGGAAAGCACCGACCCAAAGTTAGTCTAAGATTCAAATAAAATGAGGCAAACATTTTGTATCCTTTTTGGGTACTATTTGGGGGAATATGAAATCGTTATTTTACGGGGAATTTCCTGACGGATCTAGAATTCAAAATCAGTCATTTGCTTTTACGCTAAAATGTGAAACAAAAAGCAAATTTAATCGATCTGACTTCCAGAAAGGCTTTCTCAAGGGAGGAAGAGGTCTGGTTAAGGCATGTTTTACTCTCGAATTTTATTTTATTCCATTACACATTTTAATATTCTTGAAAAAAATTTATTGAAGGAAGGAGGGCCTTGGATAGTCCTTGGAGAGTGGGCATCACTTACTTTCTGTCTGCAGGCATGTTTGCCATAAAATGAGGTGTCTCATTTCATTAAAAAGAGTTGGTTCAGTCACCAAGCGCATTTAGACATGCGCAAAGCATTTCAGACGCTCTAAAAATTTTAAACCAGCAGATTTTTTTTAATACTAGAGGATAACATTAATGAAAGCCTTTGTGGGTTTCCACAGTAAAGAAAGATTCTGGCAAAGCGTTAAAAATGGCACGCACACTACATTCAGTAGAGACCAAAAGAGAATATAAAAAGTAAGTTCTTATTACTTTTCTATTCTATTCTATTAGGATCTTCAAAGACCATATTTGGCGAAAAACAAGCACGAAAATCGGGAGAACTTTTAAACACACTATCCCCCTCCTTCACAATTTAAAACAGTATGTGTGCTAGAAATAGTTCTGAAGGGTCATTCTCAACAAAAAAATAACTAAGCGTTGTTTAATCAAAGGAATTATTCTAACAATTGAGATTTAGGAGGGTGGGAACTCGAACACTTCTCCAGTGGGTAGGGGCCTAATCTATCCTACCAGGCAAAATAAAATTTGCCCCCATAAGCCTTAGTGTATTTCCAGTTAATCCTGATGGGAAAATGTCATACCTGAATCTAAAATACACTTTAATTCCCAATTCACCCCTTCTGCAACTATAATTAAGACGATAGGACTATATTCGTTCTGCATATAGAAAACGATAGCACAAAAATGAAACAGATGACGCTTGGGGGTGCGAGAAAATAGCATTTTCACCCAGGAGGTAATCAAAAATCGTCTCCATTATTTCTTCAATTTATAGAGGTAGATGTTTTTCAGACAGATTCTCGTATGGTTAGAGAGTATATTCCTAGGAACATCTAAGGTTGAAAGGCTTTCAGAGCGTTTTAATGGTACTTGGTATTAAAGTGACATACTGGGTAGAGAATTTAAAGTGCCGAAACCCTATAGGCAAGTGTATTCTCCTGATGAGCCCTTGTGTTGGGTTGTTGCCTCTGAATTATTTGTCTTTATTGTTTTTATTGTTTGGTTAATGACGACTTATACTTATTGACGACATGACTGCCTGTCCATGGATTATTCTTTATGGTTGATTGTGTATGGCTATGTTGTTTGACCTATGTGATTGTATGGATGAGTAGGGTTAAGGCCTCATTCAAGTGCTGGTCTATATTAATCACTAATTTAGGAAAACAGTCTTCCTTTTCTCCTTCTGTCTCCTTTTTTTTTTATGTGTTTGTGCTGTTGCATTGGTGATTTCTCTTTTCGTTATATAGCAATCGCTAATTCTGTCATTCTATCTGTCGGTCTCAGTTTTGCTACTTTAGGGACTTCCAGGTAAGCTAGGACGATGAAATTTGGCGGGCGTCTCAGGGACCGGACCAGATTAAATTAGAAATAGTGGGGGTGGGGGCCCGTTAATTCGGAAAAAATAGAAAAAATGAAGTATTTTTAACTTAGGTCTACGAACGGTAGATCAGATCTTAATGAAATATGAAGTTTGAAAGGATATCGTGTCTCAGAGCTATTATTTTAAATCCCGACCGGATCTGGTGACATTGGAGGGAGTTGGGAGGGGGAAACCTAAAATCTTGGAAAACACTTAGAGTGGAGGGATCGGGATGAAACTTGGTGGGAAAAATAAGCAGAAGTCCTAGATACATGATTGACATAACCGGAACGGATCCGCTCTCTTTGGGGGGGGGGAGATTCTGAAAAATTAGAAAAAATGAGATATTTTTAACTTACGAACGGGTGATCAGATCTCAATGAAATTTGATATTTAGAAGTATATCATGTCTCAAAGCTCTTATTTTAAATCCCGACCGGATCTGATGACATTGGGGGGAGTTCAGGGTGGGTGAACCTAAAATCATGGAAAACGTTTAGATTGGAGGGATCGGGATGAAATTTGGTGGGAAAAATAAGCAGAAGTCTTAGATACATGATTTAAATAATTGGAACAGATTCACTCTATTGGGGGGGGGGGTTAATTCTGAAAAATTAGAAAAAAATGACGTACTTTAACTTATGAAGGAGTGATCGGATCTTCATGAAACTTCATATTTAGAAGGACCTTGTAACTCGGATCTCTTATTTTAAATCTCAACCGGATCTAGCGTCATTAGGGGGGGGGGGGGTTGGGGGGACCGGAAGTCTTAGAAAATACTTAAAGCGGAGATATCAGGATGAAACTGAATGGGAAGAATAAAAACCTGTCTAAGATACGTGACTGACATACCGGACGGGATCTGCTCTCTTTGGTGGAGTTGGGGGGGGGGGGGGGTAATTTGAAAAAATGAGGTATTTGTAACTTACAAAAGGGTGACCATATCTTAATGAAATTTGATATTTAGAAGGATCTTGTGCTTTAAAGCTTTAATTTTAAATTCCGACCAGATCCTGTGACATTGGGGGGGGGGGAGTTGGAGGGGGAAATCAGAATTCTTGGAAAACATGAAAATTGGGCTATTTTTATCTTACGAATAGGTAATCGGATGTTAATGAAATTTGACATTTAGGAGGAATTCATGTCTCAGAGTTCTTATTTCAAATCCCGACCAGATCTTTTGACATTGGGGGGAGTTGGAGGGGGAAATCTTGGAAAACACTTGGAGTGGAGGAATCGGGATGAAGCTTGGTGGATAGAATAAGCAAATGTCCTTGATATGTGATTGACGTAACCGTACCGGATTCGCTCTCTTTGGGGGAGTTGGGGGGAGGGGTTCAGTGATTTAGCGAGTTTGGTGCTTCTGGACGTGCTAGGACGATGAAAATAGGTAGGCGTGTCAGGGAGCTGCACAAATTGACTTGATAAAGTCGTTTTCCAGATTCGACCCTCTGGGGGGCTAAAGGGAAAGGAAAAATTAGGAATTTATAACTTACGAGTGGGTGATCAGATCTTAATGAATTTTGATATTTAGAAGGACATCGTAACCCAGAGCTCGTATTTTAAATCCTGGCCGGCATTAAGCCTCTGATTTTCCTTTTAAATCAATCTATTGATTCTTAGAATTTTGTTAGAGCTCATACCATATGAGCTCTTAGCTCTTGTTATTATAGGAAAGTGGGCTCAATATAGGTGCATTTTTTTCCCTATGTGTAGACCTGATGATTCTACCTACACAAAAGATGATAAAAAAGAGGTACAGGCGGGTGAAAAAATTGTACAAAATTTTAATTTTAAAAAAATAATACCCCTACCGAACTCTCCTTCTTAGATCTATAACACCACCACCCAGAAAAGGTGATCTTTAATGTAGTTTTTTTCGCTTAAGAACAACCCTCACATCTTTAAGGAAACTCCCACATCTCCTGAAGAGTCAGAAGAGAGTGGGCACCAAAGATACAGTAATAGACATCTCTAGATAATTAAATTCCTCCAACCTAAAGCACAATCAAATATAATTTGAAATTGAAATATAATTACCATGAAGTCAAACAGTTCGTGGTAACGAACTGTAGTAAGGAGCGACCCGGCTCAATAGTAATCAAAACTCTAAAAAATGAAATTTCGATATCAATAGCTACATCAAAAGAATCGCATTTTAATGCTGATTCTAAATATATAAGATTTATTAAGTTTTGTTTCACCCATTAAAAGTTACGAATCTGAGAAAATTTGCCTTATTTTAGAAAATAGGGGGAAACACCCCCCTAAAAGTCATAGAATCTTAACGAAAATCACACTATCAGATTCAGCGTATCAGAGAACCCTACTGTAGAAGTTTCAAGCTCATATCTACAAAAATGTGGAATTTTGCATTTTTTGCCAGAAGACAAATCATGGATGCGTGTTTATTTGTTTGTTTTTTTCCCAGGGGTGATCGTATCGACCCAGTGGTCCTAGAATGTTGCGAGAGGGCTCATTCTAACGGAAATGAAAAGTTCTAGTGCCCTTTTTAAGCGACCAAAAAAATTGGAGGGCACCTAGGCCCCCTCCCACGCCAATTATTTTCCCAAAGTCAACGGATCAAAATTCTGAGATAGCCATTTTGTTCAGCGTAGTCGAAAAACCTTATAACTATGTCTTTGGGGACAACTTACTCCCCCACAGTCCCCGTGGGAGGGGCTACAAGTTACAAGCTTTGACAATTAGTGCTTACATACAGTAATGGTTATTTGGAAGTGTACAGACGTTTTTAGGGGGAACTTTCCATGGAGGAATTTGTCATGGGGGAAGAAAATTTCCATGAATGAAGCTCAGGATTTTCCAGCATTATTAAACAAAAACAATGAAGAAATAAATATGAAAAGTTTATTTCAACTGGAAGTAAGGAGAGCATTAAAACTTAAAACAAACAAAAATTATTACGCATATTAGGTTCTCACCTCCTCCTAATACCTTGATCTTTACGCTAAAGTATTTTTAGTAATTTCAACTATTTTTTCTACGGCTTTTGTGATTCAGGGGTCATTCTTAATGAATTGGGACAAAATTTAAGCTTTAGTGTAAAGAAAGTTACGTATATCTTTTACTAATAAAAAAATTCGTAAAAAATTAAAAGTTCTAGTTGCCTTTTTAAGTAAACCAAAAAATCGGAGGGCAACTAGGCTTCTTCCCCCGTTCATTTTTTTCTCAAAATCACTCGATCAAAACTATGAGAAAGCCATTTAGCCAAAAAAAAAATATACAAATTTTATTTTAATCATTCCTCTGTGGAGAGCAAAATCAAAACACTCATTGATTCAAAAACGTTCAGAAATTAAATAAAAAAAAACAAGATTTTTTAACTGAAAGTAAGGAGCGACATTAAAACTTAAAACGAACAGAAATTACTTCGTATATGAAAGGGGCTGCCTCCTCATCAACGCCCCGCTCTTCACGCTAAAGTTTTTCACTATTTTAAAAAATAGAGTTGAGAGAAATAGTCAAACTATCAAAAAGCAGATGGTAATGACGATTTTGACATTTACAATGGAAATGTGAAACTATATCGAAAATCCCATTACAGGTTAGGAGTCGTCAAAGGGTAAAGAAACCTTGCTCTATAAATCAATGAGTACGTTTTTCAAAGAACTACAGGTAGAAAACAAAAGTACATGATCCAGATTCTAAATGCATATTAAGTATCTAAACCTTACCCCTAAGTATTGCAAGCAGCATACACCAAACTTATTCAAACAGAATGGGAAAAATCTGGTTCAGCCCTAATAAATTCAGACAAAAAAGGACAATTTTTTTTTTTAAATTGAAGCCATAACCCATGTAATAACAGGTGGATGCTGCTTTCTATCTCCACTCTAGCAGGTAGGGGTGTCATAACGGAGGGAGGGGGGACAGCACTTATAATTTTTGAGGGAAAAATGGAGTAGTTACAGCAGAATCTGTGAGTCCGAAATTTACATCTAATTTCGATACCTTCCAAGATCCATATATATATATATATATATATATATATATATATATATATATATATATATATATATATATATATATATATATATATATGTGTGTGTGTGTGTGCGTGTGTGTGTGTGTGTGTGTGTGAATGTTTGCATGTATTATAGGCATCCCAAAAAAAGAAAAAAACATGATATAGAGCATTCGAAAAGCAAGAAAGAATTAACAGCTTTGTATATATATATATATATGCATGTATTATAGGCATCCCTAAAAAAGAAAAAAAAAATGATATAGAGCATTTGAAAAGCAAGAAGGATTTACCAGCTTTGTATACATCTGTCAAATCAAAACTCCTAGTCCCCAGTTTGGCTACATCTCTCAGCTTCCTTCCACTCAACTTTAAAACGCCACTTAATTGTGCCTCTTCAAGACATTTTTCAACAGAACGATTTAAATTCTTTTGAGTTGATTTGTCAGTGGAATCACTAGTTTTTTTCACAGCACTCATTTCAAAGCCACGTGGGATTTATTTTTAGACACTAAATAAGTACATACTCCAATGAGGATAAAGTCCTAGAAACAAAATGGAAATTAAACACAACTTACTTGAAAAATATATTCAGAGCATTAGACAAAAAAAAAGACAACCCAAGACAACACCTGGACACAGAGATGTGTAGGTTGAGCGGCAGTTGCTGTTGTGCAGTGGTGCCAACTCTAAATTGCCGGAGAATGGTTCTTCAACCACACCTACCATGTGATCACCGTTACCGAGTGGGCTTAAATTGCATCTCTCCAGCACTCTCAAGTCCTGATGGTTTGTTGCCTGACCTTAACACAACAACCAGATCTATTACCGTCATCAACTACGAAGCATCACAGTTCTTGCAACTAATTCGATCTGAAGCGTGAATTAAGGTAGGTCTGAATGACGAGAGGAATCAGTGGCGTCAATTCAAAAAATAGTTCAAAATAGTGGGGGGAGGGGGCAAAATGTATTTTTCAATATCCAGGTGAAGGAAATTTGTTCCTATTTTGATTTCTTCAATGAAAATACCAGAAAAGGGTATTTTTTAATGAAAATACTCCAAAAAACAGACAATTTTCAAAACCTAGGGGGGCAGAAACTCCCCTCCCCCATTAGGACCACTGAGAGAGATTACATCTAAGGTTCACTAAATGAGCTTTCATTAAGAGATGACTAGAGAAAATCTGTTAAAATAAACAAGAGGTAATACTACTAATAATAATAATAATAACACTGCAGCACCAAGCCGCCTGAGGCCAACACAGCTACGCACGCTCCTCCTCCCACCTAATCTATTCAAGGCCGCCCTCTTTACAACCTCCCAGGAAGTTCCCATGTCCTTTAAATCTTTATTTATGACATCCTCCCGACCCAAACGAGGACGACCTGCTTTCCTTGTAGCCCCAGACGGTTGGCCAAAAAGGACAATTCGGCATTTTGTCATCCTTCATCTGCAGAACGTGGCCTATCCATCTCAACCTTTCTTTTATTATAGCCCTAGAAAGCGGAATTGTGCCACATTATTCGTACAACCTACTGTTCGAAAGACGGTCAGTCAGCTGGGTACCTAGAACAATCCGTAGGCAATTTCTCTGGAAAACATCTAGTAAATTTTCGTAAATGCTAATAATTTCGTAATTTTTGTTAGTAAATTGCTAATAACCAAATAAAAGAAGTAATAACTAAATTAGTACTGACAATAATAAGGGGATACAAAGCAAATACAAAAATGCAGAAACATTCAGATAAGGACAACCATTTTCATTTTTATTTACAAAGGAGAGTATCATCTTTTGAAACTATATTATGGTAAAAAAGTTGTTTTAAATACATGGCCAAATATCTACCAACAAAAACAAACAGCTTACCCAGCTTTGTTGTTTGAAGATTAAATTTAAGGCATTATACTAATTTATTTCTTCAAAGAGAATACAATTTTTTTTTTCTAACAAAATTAAATTAAAAAAAAGGTTCATCAAGTAAAAGTAAGGAGTTGTATTATAACAAGAAGAACAGAAATTCATTCACATGTGAGGGAGACTACCCCTTCCTCAATCTTTGCAGTTTATGTCAAAGTTTGCAGTGTTTTAAATAGGTTTTTCAATGGCCCTTGTGTTTCAGCAGTTATTAAAGAATTAAAACAAAGAGTTAACCTTTAGATTTTTTTGACTTTGAAAACTGTTGAGTACAGAGTGGTTGTACATGCTAGTGCATTGTAAATACTCTGTGAAGAGAACATGAGATTGTGTAGCATGAGCTGTGGTCATTGATGTAGTAATAGAAGGACCTTATGCAATAAACTGTTGAGTACAGAGTGGTTGTACATGCTAGTGCATTGTAAATACTCTGTGAAGAGAACATGAGATTGTGTAGCATGAGCTGTGGTCATTGATATAGCAATAGAAGCACCTTATGCAATAAACTGTTGAATACAGAGTGGTTGTACATGCTATTGTGTTGTACATACTCTGTGAAGAGAACATGAGATTGTGCAGCATGAGCTGTGGTCATTGATGTAGTACCAGAAGCACCATATGCAAAAATCTGTTGAGTACAGTTTGGTTATACATGCAAGTGCATTGTACATACTCTGTGAAGAGAACATGAGATTGTGTAGCATGAGCTGTGGTCATTGATATAGCAATAGAAGCACCTTATGCAATAAACTGTTGAATATAGAGTGGTTGTACATGCTATTGTGTTGTACATACTCTGTGAAGAGAGCATGGGATTGTGCAGCATGAGCTGTGGTCATTGATGTAGTACCAGAAGCACCATATGCAAAAATCTGTTGAGTACAGTTTGGTTATACATGCAAGTGCATTGTACATACTCTGTGAAGAGAACATGAGATTGTGTAGCATGAGCTGTGGTCATTGATATAGCAATAGAAGCACCTTATGCAATAAACTGTTGAATATAAAGTGGTTGTACATGCTATTGTGTTGTAAATACTCTGTGAAGAGAGCATGGGATTGTGCAGCATGAGCTGTGGTCATTGATGTAGTAACAGAAGCACCATATGCAAAAATCTGTTGAGTACAGAGTGGTTATACATGCAAGTGCATTGTACATACTCTGTGAAGAGAACATGGGATTGTGCAGCATGAGCTGTGGTCATTGATGTAGTAATAGAAGCACTTTATGCAATAAACTGTTGAGTACAGAGTGGTTGTACATACTAGTGTGTTGTACATACTCTGTGAAGAGAACATGGGATTGTGCAGTATGAGCTGTGGTCATTGATGTAGTAATAGAAGGACCTTACACAATAAACTGTTGAGAACAGATTGGTCGTACATGCTAGTTTCTGAATATTTGTCATTCATAAAAGACAAAACACAAAGCATACATGTAGATATTCACATCCTGTGAGAGAACTTGAACAAAGCCTTATATTATCACACATAGCTTACCCAAGATTTGTAAAGATCTTTTGATGATTTTAACCACTGAAAGTTGCAACAAAGAAGTATTATCAAGATATTCCACTAGAACTGTTGAAAATAAGATTTGTGACCTGTTACTGTATGAAGTGGTTAAATTTGAAGGAAAAGAGCAGAAAATAGAGTTAAGCATGTAATACCCCTGGAGTCAAAAGACAGGGAAGGATGTATTTGAATATGTACACTCTCTCTTCAAAATGCCAAATACTAGGATTAAGAAAGAAATTAAAAGGATTTTACCAAGCAAAAGAAACCTAGACTATTCAGTTCTGCAAGAACCTGTGGCTAAAATTCAGAGAAGCAAAAACAGCACTAGGCTAAAAAAAAGAGACAAAGAAATGTAGTAGTAAGAATGACTTTGTCATATACCATAGAAAAACAGTGAACTAACAGAAGAAACTAAGGGAGCAAAAAAAAATAAACCAAGAGGTGGAGGGAAGCTATTTCTATTGGTCGTCATAACTAAAAACCATCTAACTCTTGTAAATAATGCATTTCCCACCTCCTATTCTGATGATAGTTTATTCCATAGTAATTTATAAGGTAATTACCTTAAATTGCAGCTTGGAGCAATCTAAGGATTTTTTCCTTGTAGGCTCCATGAAGAATTAAAGACAAGTTGAAGACTCATAGGCTTCCCAATCATACTGCCACTCTACATCACTCCATTCAGCATCCACTCTTGATTTGAAAGTTTCAAGACAAGTTGCAGAGACAGCATATTCTGACAGTCTGTTCCAAAGGCTGATGACTGAAAAGAACTGATTTATCTGGTGGAGTCTGCATGACATCTTAGACAGTTTCTTTGAGTGATATCTGGTAGAAGAGGTGGTGGCAAACAAGAATAAATCAGGGACAATTTTGTCCAGATAAGCTTAAAGATGGAATCTCCATTCATGGAGATTCCAGTGGGAAAACCCCTCCCAGCCCTCACTACCATAACAGTCGTGGAAGACAATAGAGAGTTAGCTTGGAGGATGATGTGGCTTGTCATACCCAACCATCTCACACACTCTATCTGAAGTCGCTGTTGTGCGGTGGTGCCAACTCTAAATCACTGGAGAATGGTCCTTGAACCATACCTACCATGTGATCACTGTTACCGAGTGGGCTTAAATTGCATCTCTCCAGCACTCTCTAGTCCCTATGCACAGCGACCAGATCTATTGCCATCAACTATGGAGCACCACTGTTCTCACAACTAATTCACTCCAAAGTGCAAATTAAGGTAATTAAGGTAAAGGCAGTTATGACATCACTGTATTAACACATATATGTTAGGCTTGGTAGCTTGAGGTAATGAAGACGCTCACAATAGGGGACTGTTTGGAAATTTGCTAGTCAATTTTGTTGCTTGCCTTTGGTCTGCTTCTAGGATGAATTTGTCATTTTGTAAAAGGGGGATGCAAGTGTCATGCCAATTTCAAGTTTTGGTTGAACAAGAGCTTTATATAGGGTTGTCATGCTTCCTGGAGAGCAGCTGCTGATGGTTCTCTTTATTGTTCCTAGGGAGCATGAGAATCAAATTTAAGTTTCTCATCAACCAAGACACTTAGATCTCTATCCTTGGGAACAGCCTCAAGTGGTAGGTCATTGAGAGTATACCCAAAACCTAAGTTTTTTCTCCAAAATGAAGGACATGGCAGTTAGATTTGTTGAAGCTCAATAACCAGGCATTTGCCCAATTATTAAGCTCATTTATATCACACTGAAAGACATCTGCAGCAAGCTGGTTTCTGATACCACCAATAAGTTTGGAATCATCTGCATGTAAAGTTAAATAATTGTGTACTACACTAGGGGCATCATTAATAAAAATATTGAAGAGGGTAGGGCTGAGGATAGTACCTTGCAGTACACCACTCTTGACTGGTGATGAATTTGAATGACAGCAGATATTTAATATTTAGGTCAGAAAACATTTTTTTTCCTTATCTATAAGTAGTCTACATGCCCTAGTACTATAGTGACAAAGAAGGCAGGCATATATGCAATCTTCTAAGCCCTGTAAATAAGAAAAGGTTAAAAACCATAGTTAGGAAATACCTTTCTGGGTATGTATAGCACCTGGATTCATTCCTGAATGTTTAATTTATAGAACTCAACTATACCTACTTTCCAAGGAGGAAAGAAACCTCTAACTAGAATTTTATCATTTCTTTCTGGAGAGTGAACAATAAATAAATACAGTCTTTATTTAGCCCCAATAATACCCTATAAATTTACATTAGTTAGGCTATATCCCAGATTTTGAGCCAGTCCCCTGGCTTTTGAGAGTCTCCCTGCTGGGGATGTTATGTGAATAGTTTTAAATATGTATTATTAAAATGTATTATAATATGTATTATATGTATTATAATATGTATTATTAAATATGTATGATTAATAAAGAACCTGAGCTTAGTGATGCATCATAGATTTTTGTATAAATGGGTTTTCTGTAGTTTTAACTCAACTTTAGTCTAAGACTGATTATAATAGGCCTATTTACCAAAGTATTATTCGAAATGATTTCAAATAATGCATAACAATGGAAAAAACTGACTTAAAGATGCATCATGCATATTACAAAGCAAGAATTCCATCATTTTAGCAGTTTCTCTTAGTTTTTTTATGCTTCTAGGCTATATCTGAGTCCATCATGGGGAGGAGGGATTGGTTGTCAATAAAGTGACTACACTATTTGAAAATAACAGAAAATAAAGAACCTAATGATGATATAGGTCTACTAGCTCTATGTTACTTGTAAATTTTTAGCACATTTCCTTTCAAAGACCTTTAACAGTGAATATTTAAACTAATTCCATCATACACAAGCATCCTGCCAAAAGCAAGCCTAAATGGTAAAGGTCTAGATTATCCACAATGATCTATCCCTCCCCCAAATGTGCAAATATAGCCTAGGCTATAGCTTAATACATTGTGGCAATTCACTTCTCTTGTTACAACCAATGTAGGCTGACCCATAAATATAATGGAGCTCTAGTGAAAATACGTTAGCTATAATTATTCTACATATTGTCACCTTAATCCATTAGAGAGCTTTAAGGTCCTTTGGACCAACAGTGCTCTTGAGTTGATGACTCCAAGTCAAACCTCCACAACCTAGGCCTACCTCATCTCTTACTCCTTGTCAAGCATTGTTTTCTTCTCAATAGCCACAATGTAAACCTTTACCACCTAACCTAGTTTGTCCCCAATTAGACTAGCCTAGGCCATAATTAGCCTAGTGTGGGCCTAGCCAAGGATATTAAAAAAAATACCTACAAAAACAATTACTGGACTATTGACTAGGTTCAAGTTATAGAAGACCTAATAAGGACACAGGAATCAATTACCTCCAAAGACGATAAGGCTGTGAGTGTCTGAGCATATCCATTTCACACCCACAGTAAATAATAAATTTTAAAATCCGACATATTGCTTTCTGTTGATTGCCATCTATTGAACAAAAAATGGCTTTAAAAAGGTGTACTTATTCCGTCATTTTAGGTTCTTCCGACGAATTTTTAAATAAAAAAGAAAACAATATTACAAAAGCCTTCAAATACTCTATGACTTACCATTATAGTCAAAATACACTCACCTATTTGAATAGGCTAGGCTGCTGGACCAAGAGTGGCGAGATAGCTGGCTATATTTCAGTAAAACTATCAACAAAAATAGATTATATGCATTGAAGATTTCGTTTTATATTCTGTCCTAAAAAGTATATTAGTTGTTTATTTTAATGATGTTATAGACTAAACGAATATTTTTCTTCTAATTCTGAAAAGTCTTTCAAAATCTCCTTAGTTGATTACATAAGGGATAGAAGTATAGAAATAAAAAATGAATAAAAATAAATGACAGAGTGAGCAATGAATGATGTGATTTTAAAAATATTTTGAACAACCTTTCAATTTAATTCAACTTAAGCTTTTGAAATAAGCATGAACAAAATAAATCAAAGCATTTTTGCTATTTTCTTAGCTTTTATTCAATGGAATTTTGATCCTGTTATATTTAAAATTGAATTCTCATTTAATCCATGATAGATGTGGCACTGAAGATGATAAAATGTTTTGGATATCGGAACTGGCATTTTTAACCGATAGATTACGATAGCCTTCCCTCAAAGGATTCCTATTTTGGCTGCATTTTTCTCCACTTGGCATTTTGTCTTCTACTTTTGGTGTTTCTATACTTCTTCTTCCGTTTCCTAATTTCCTCAGTTTTTCTTCAGAGGTTGTATGCTAATTTGGTCAAGCGATGCTGTTAGGTACTCTCTTGTGGTGATATAAGAGATAATTCGGTAGAAACCAACTTCAGGGTGCTTACAGCACTCGTCGGTAAAGTGTCGCTCTGGGATGAGTGTTGACGAGTATCTGTGTAAGTAAACTCGAGGGTATTAGTAATTATTTGACTGTGGTATATACACAGCGAAGCAGATTCCCGCGGTTTAATAATGCTAATTAATATTGGCCTGCAGCCATAACAGTAAACAAAAAACAAAGAAACAGCCTTTTACAAATATACGAAATAAACTTCCAAAAAGGCACCATGGCCTTTAAAAGAGAATACGTCTAGTATTCCCGGAGCTTTGGAAATTTTTAGTATTTCTGAATGAAAATTTTGTTCTTTGGTTCCCTAAGATTCTCTTGAAAAACACCGTGTCGTCCAATATGTTCCCAAAAACCAGATTTTTTTCTCCAAATAAATTTTCTGTCAAAACCCTTAAAAACCTTGTAAGTTTGTATTTTTTCCATTTATAACTGATGTATTCTGATCTTATAGGTCGTAATAAACGAAATAATAAATAAACAAAGTACCCATACACATTGCCCGTAAGCCCAATCCACTTCCTAAAATGGATCATAAACAATGATGTATACACATATCACTAGCTGAAAATTTAATAATGGAATTCAATTCCAAACGAAAGGAAAGCAGACCAGAATTAGGTGGAATTTGGTCAGTTTAAAAAATTGAAAAAAGACGGTTTAAATTTTGATGACTGTCACGTTGAAACCTCGCATCTGTTATTTTCCTAATCCTTAACTAATTACCAAAAACCGTTTAAAACAATCCTCAAATACGTCCGTTCTGTAGTTTCTTTTTACTTTATTCTTTATTTGTAAATAAGCAATTTTTATTTTCTCAACGAAAATAGCCACACTGGTATTTATCAATAAAATAAAAATAAAAAATATATTTTTCAAAATTTCGGGTGACAAGTGCCTTCCCCTAATTATTGCCAAAGATTTGGGCTGCTACCCTGATAAACTTTATCTTTATACAGGTTTTTCTTTCGTTCTGGTAATTAATAAGAGCTTTTTTTTAGCATAAAATCAAGTTTTATTCAGTGAACACGTAATTTAATGGAAATCAAAATCAAACAGTTCGTGGTAACGAACTGTAGTAAGGAGCGACCCGGCTCAATAGTAATCAAAACTCTAAAAAATGGAATTTTGATACCAATAGCTACATAAAAAAAATCGCATTTTAATGCTGATTTCAAATATATAACTTTCATCGAGATTAGTCTGACTTATCAAAAGTTACGGGCCTGAGAATATTTGCCTCATTTTAGAAAATAGGGGAAAACACCCCCTAAAAGTCATACAATCTTAACTAAAATCACACCATCAGATTCAGCGTATCAGAGAGCCTTATTGTAGAAGTTCGAAGCTCCTATCTACAAAAATGTGGTATTTCGCATTTTTTGCCAGAAGACAAATCACGGATACGTGTTTTTTTTTTTTGCCCAGGGGTTATCGTATCGACCCAGTCCTCCTAGAATGTCGCGGGAGGGCTCATTCTAACGGAAATTAAAAGTTTTAGTTCCCTTTTCAAGTGACCAAAAATATTGGAGGGCATCTAGGCCCCCTCCCACGCTCATTTTTTCCCAAAAGTCACCGGATCAAAATTCTGAGGTGGCCATTTTATTCACCATAGTCAAAAAACCTAATAACTATGTCTTTGGGGACGACTTACTACCCCGCAGTCTCCCTGGGAGGGGTTGCAAGTTACAAACTTTGACCTGTGTTTACATATAGTAATGGTTACTGAGAAATGTACAGACGTTTTCAGGGGTATTTTTTTCGGTTTGGAAGGGAGAGTTGATGTGGGGGGGGGGGGGGGGGTTACGCGGGAGGATCTTTCCATGGAAAAACTTCTCATGGGGGAAGAGACTTTCTATGAAGGGGGCACAGGATTTTTTTTGCATTATTAAAAAAAAAGGAAAAAAAAAAAAATATTAGAAGTTTTTTTCTACTGAAAGTGAGGAGCAGCATTAAAACTTAAAACGAGGAGAAATTATTGCGCGTATGTGGGGTTTACCTCCTCGTAATACCTCGCTCTTTACGCGAAAGTATTTTTAGTAATTTCAGTTATTTATTCTACGGCTTTTGTGATTCAAGGGTCATTCTTAAGGAATTGGGACAGAATTTAAGCTTTAGTGTAAAGAGTGAGGTATCGACAAGGGGTGAACTCCCTCATATACGCAATAAAAATATACGAACATAGAAGTTCGTTACGTAAGTTAATTCGTAAATAACGAATATTTTTTACTAATGAAAATGTTCGTAAAACAATTAAAAGTTCTAGTTGCCTTTTTAAGTAATCAAAAAATTAGAGGGCAGCTAGGCTTCCTCCCTCTCTCCTTTTTTCTCAAAATCTTCCGATTAAAATTACGAGAAAGCCATTTAGCCAAAAAGAAAATTAATATGCAAATTTCTTTTTAATTGTTTATGTGTGGAGAGCCAAGATCAAAAGATGCATAAATTTAAAAACGTCCAGAAATTAAATAAAAAAAACAAGTTTTTTTAAATGAAAGTAAGGAGCGACATTAAAACTTAAAACGAACAGAAATTACTCCGTATATGAAACGGGCTTTTCTTCCTCAACGCCCCGCTCTGTACGCTAAAGTTTTTTCCTTTTTATAAAAGTAGAGCTAAGAGAAAGAATCAGACTTTAGCGTACAGAGGGAGGCGTTGAGGAAGAAAAGCCCCTTTCATATACGGAGTAATTTCTGTTCGTTTTAAGTTTTAATGTCGCTCTTTACTTTCATTTAAAAAAACTTGTTTTTTTTTAATTATGATAAAGGACTGCTAAATTAATAAACAGACATGATCCTCGGACAATATTTAATAAGTTACGCTAATTTTGATGCACATCCATATTTTGTCAAAGTGCCATGTTGTAACAAAATATCGTCTTAAACTAAATGATCACAATCACTGATTTTAACTCAACCTTCAAATTTTTTTCTAATTTTTAACAACTTTAGTATTTTAAAGTTCAATTGTTCTTTATTTTATATTTCAATTTAATTTTTAATATAATCTATTTCTTAATATTGTATTTCAGTTTTTTCACTTACAAATTTACTTCATTTTATTATAATTATTAATTATAAAAGAACTTTTATCAGTTATAAGAGTTTCCTTAGCATGTGAAGGTTCAAAGACTTGCCTAATACAGCAAGTTACGTTTTTGAGTAATTAAATAAAAAAAACAAGTTTTTTTTAATGAAAGTAAGGAGCGACATTAAAACTTAAAACGAACAGAAATTACTCCGTATATGAAAGGGGCTTTTCCTCCTCGACACCCCGCTCCTTACGCTAAAGTTTTTTATTGTTTTAAAAAGTAGATTTGCGAGAAAGAATCAAACTTTAGCGCAAAGAGCGGAGTGTCGAGGAGGAAAAGCCCCTTTCATATACGGAGTAATTTCTGTTCGTTTTAAGTTTTAATGTCGCTCCTTACTTAAATTAAAAAAAAACTTGTTTTTTTTATTTAATTTCTGAAAGTTTTTGAATTAATGCATGTCTGATTTTGGCTCTCCGTACATAAATTACTAAAATGAAATTTGCATATTAATTCTTTTTTTGGCTAAATGGCTTTCTCTTAGTTTTGATCAGACGATTTTGAGAAATAAGGGGTGGGGAAGGAGGTCTAGTTGCCCTCCAATTTTTCGGTTACTCAAAAAGGCAACTAGATCTTTTAATTTTTAACGAACGTTTTTATTAGTAAAAAAAAACGTAACTTAAGAATTAACTTACGTAACAAACGTACATAACTTACGTAACTTACGTTACGTTTTATCCCAATTCTTTAAGAATGACCCCTGAATCAGAAAGGCCGTAGAATAAATAGTTGAAATTATTTAAAAAAATTTTAGCATAAAGAGCGAAGTATTTATCTCCTCCTAAATACCTCGCTCTTTATGCTAAAGTATTTTTAGAACCCTTCATATGCGTAATAATCTCTGTTCGTTTTAAGTTTTAATGCTTCTCCTTACTTTCAATTGAAAAAACTTTTTCATGTTTATATTTTCTTTGTTTTTTTTTTATAGTAATGCTAGAAAGTCCTGCACCCTTTTCATTGAATTTCTCTTCCCCCATGAAATACTCCTCCAAGGAAAGATCCTCCCATATAGCCACTTCCCAGTATAGCTCCCATATATAAACTTCCCAGTAACCATTACTGTATGTAAACATTGGTCAAAGTTTGTAACTTGCAGCCCCTCCCCCAGGGACTGTGGGGGGTAAGTCATCCCCAAAGACATAGTTATTATGGTTTTCGACTATACGGAACAAAATGGCTATCTCAAAATTTTGATCCGTTGACTTTGGGAAAAAAATGAGCGTGGGAGGGGGCCTAGGTGCCCTCCAATTTTTTTGGTCACTTAAAAAGGGCACTAGAACTTTTCATTTCCGTTAGAATGAGCCCTCTTGCAACACTCTAGGACCACTTGGTCGATACGATGACCCCTGGGAAAAAAAAAAAAAAAAACAAAAAAACAAATAAACACACACCCGTGATTTGTCTTCTGGCAAAAAATACG
The DNA here is from genome assembly GCF_032884065.1 of Artemia franciscana. Taxonomy (NCBI): domain Eukaryota; kingdom Metazoa; phylum Arthropoda; class Branchiopoda; order Anostraca; family Artemiidae; genus Artemia; species Artemia franciscana. The sequence continues at coordinate 10,548,541 of NC_088878.1, read as the reverse complement.
AAATTCCACATTTTTGTAGATTAGACCTTGGAATTTCTTCTATAGGGTTCTCTGATACGCTGAATGCGATGGTGTAATTTTCGTTAAGATCCTATGACTTTTAGGGGGTGTTACCCCCTATTTTCCAAAATAAGGCAAATTTTCTCAGGCTCGTAACTTTTGATGACAAAGACTAAATTTGATGAAACTTATATATTTAAAATCAGCATAAAAATCCGATTCTTTTGATATATCTTTTAGTATCGAAATTCCGTTTTTTAGAGTTTCGTTTACTATTGAGCCGGGTCGCTCCTTACTACAGTTCGTTACCACGAACTGTTTGATAGGAGGCACTTAAACCTCTAGGCTAGGCATTGAACTAGCGTTATTCAAGTTCTTTATCAATCAATACAAAAATAATTTCACAAATCTATCAATCTGACGACACACAGTAAGAATAACTGTTGGTTATACACTTAACAATAAAGAAATAAAACTCCAGACACTGGAATAAAAAGATGGCTCTTCAATTCTCAACACGGTATCAAAAAACAAAACACTCAACAAATTCAAAATAACCAAATAAAAAATAAATAAAACAAAATCAGGAGCTTCCACCCCAGAAGCTAAATTAAATTAATAGTTACTAATAAAATGACTCTTTAATCTAATTTTATCATTAACCAGGGATTTTTTCAAACCTACAAAACTACCAAATTAATTCCAATTATATAAAATGTTAGGCCATGGTTAAAAACGGGACCTTCCAGATTTTATTAAAGGCTGACGTAATCCTGAAAATAAATATATTATAAAAATAAAAATGATCAGGAAAAAGACATTGAACGTGTTTTATCATATAAAGAATATAATGGAAAAAAGCGAAAAGATCCAGTTGAAGGATATTTAAAATTTCATACATTCTTCTCCTTGACAATTTACCAGGGTAAGAATGCGGGCTAGACAGGCAATTTTTCAATATGCGCAAAGCTTTATTTTGTTGCCTCTGAAGGGGAAAAATATGATTTTTAAAAGTATTCGAAGATAATAATACAGTAATTTACATATGAATACACTAGAATAGAAGACACAAGACACCAGAATAGCAGCGGTGGATGGAGGGCACAAGAATATATTTTAGGCTACATTTTCTTAGGAGTACGTTTATTTCTAAATACATTTAGAAAAAAATTCTCAAGTAAATAAATAACTAAATTTGCATGCAAAATAAGACAAAACTCAAGACATCATAGTGCAAAAGAAAATCAGACTGAACCCAAATTTATGGAAAAATGTATTTTTTGCCCAAGGATACATCCTTGGTCCATACCTCTATAATAGATCCTCGGGCACCCTCACCCGGGGCCATAAATACAGGTGGAGGAGGAAGAAGGCCTTTCAAATGCGCACTCAACAGGGTTTCTTCGGTGTGTCCACACGTCTCAGTTACATACCTTCTCCCAGTAATGGTTTAAATGGCATGATGACGCAGAAAACCATCGCGGGAGGATCCTCTATAGAAGGGAAAACTGCGACAGGTTGTAAGATCCCGATCTATGGCCAATGGCCTCTGAAAAAGGCTGCCTTGACCCTTTCAGGGTGCCTGCAAGACTGGGGACCTTGGGGTTAAATCTATTCCCACCTGAGGAGTGGCAACCCTTAAAGAAAATTATAGCCTAGTAAACGACGCAGTATTCGCAATGGATTTTGAACAATGGATAATTCTTCCGGGCTTTGTCTGTTTTGACGGGTGTTTTCAGGCTGAAAAAACCCTTGACCTGGTCTGCAGTTGCTCTGTAGAACGAAAGGCAATAGATGGCTTGAAGACAATATATTTTCATAGTTTTATGTGTTTGATCTTATTTTCAGTCTTTAGTTTGTCAGTTATAAAATCTAGAGCTACCGTTTATCTTGTATTTTATCTCTTTCTTGTATATTCCTTGTTCATTTTTAAGAGCAAAATGCTGTTTTCCATTTTCGTTTAAGGTCTTATGTTTCGTAACAACTATTTCGTACACTTTTCTAGAGATATCCTTTCAGAGGAAATAATGTATCTTTCTTGTTTTTTATCTTTAGTAATGTTTATTAATGTTTTTAAATAATGTATGAGCAAATCGCTCTTCTTTTCGGGTATTTAAGTGTAATCTGAATCTTGGGAATACGATTTTCAAATTTGCGGGATTCCATGAATTTTTGTTGGTTAGTAATTTTAGCGTGTTTTTGCCTAAACTAATCAAGTAAAATATATCATTGGTCAACTGCTCCCAAAGCGGGACGTAAACAGCGACGAAGGCCATTTATTAGCAATGATCTAGGCGTAAAGCAAGTAGTTCTAGAAGCTATTGAAATCAGACTTAAGATTAATAATAGTATTTCCTGAAATAGAGATTTAGGAGAATATTCAGTAAATACTCTATACACAAAATTAATTAAAAATGACCTTACAAGATATTATAGAAAACCAAGAGACATTAACACAGAACCTGACAGAAATAGACCTATGAGATCAGCAGTGATAAAAGCTAGGCTGGCATTGAATACGTGTTTTTAAATCATTCTCTTTCATTTCAATGAATTGCCTCGTTTCATCACAATTTATTTATCAGTCCTGGTTGAACTTCACTGAGGCAAGGATGCTGGGACTGTTTTGAAAAACTGTTCATTTTAGTTTTATTGATTTTATCCTCTTGTAAGTTGTTTCTTCTTATATATTTTTGTATTGCTTAGAGCGGCCCTTGGATATAGGGCCGAAATGTTCATTCTAATGTGTTTCCCACTGTCTTGAGAAAGTTCCCTATTGTTCTTCTTGTTTTTGGTGAACGTAGTAATTATCGGGGCATTAGTCTGGCCTCTGTTGGTAGCAATTTACATAGTAATATTATGATAGTTTTTAGACTAAGAGATGCTGTCAAAGTTTTAAGAGAAGAACTGTGCGGTATTGGAAAAGGTAGAGGATGTGTTGACCAACTTTTCACACTTAGGTTAATAATTTAGAAGTGCCTGAGTTACAAACATCCCTTATTTGTATAGATTATGAGCAAGCGTTCGATTCCGTTGATAGACGAGCTTTAGCACAGGTCTTATCCTTGTATGGTATGCCAGACAAATACATTAAAGTGATTAGTGCTATGTACGAAAATAATACTGCTGCAGTTAAAGCAGGAAATGAGGTTAGCAGCTGGTTTTGTATTAAATCAGCAGTTAAGCAAGATTGTTTTCAATCCACAGGGGGAATAAACTATCCTAGACTTATATTATGCTGATGATTTAAGCATCCTAGATGAAAGTGTGAGCAAAATGAATGAACTTTGAGAGGTTTTGCGAGTTCAGGGTGTTAGAATAGGTTTGAAAATTAAAGTTAAGAAACTACGTCACTAAAGCTAGGAACAAGTGAAGATGAAAAGGTGATGCTGGGTAACTAAACGATTGATGAGGTGGTCAGCTTCATTTACCTTGGTAGCATTATTAGTAACGACGGTGGCAGCAGTGAAGATGTTAAAAGTAGAATAGCAAAGGCTCAGGGTGTTTTTTTCACAGGTGAAAAAAAGTTTAGAATAATAGGAAGATAAGTCTGCATACCATGGTAAGAATATCGGAAAAGATAGTGATGACAGTGGTCAAATATGGCTCTGAAGCATGGGCGCTCCGAAAAGTGGATGAAGATTTGCTAGATGTTTTTCTGAGAAATTGCATACGGATGTTTTTGGGTATCCGGCTGACTTACATATTTGAAACAGTAGGCTGCGCGGAAAATTTGGTTCAATCCTGCTTTCTAGGGCAAAATGCAAGAAAGTTTGAGATGGCTTGGGCACGTTGTGCGGGTGACAAATTGTCGAAGATTGTTCTTTTCGATAATCTGACGGATAACCGTCTGGGGCTAAAAGGAAAGCAGGTGGTCCTCGTCTGAGGTGAGAAGAAGTCATAAAAAATATTTAAAGGAAATGGGAACTTCCTTGGAGGGTGTAACAAGAGAGGCTTTGAATAGATTGGGATGGAGGAGGAGCTTGCGTAGCTGTGTTGGCCTCAGGTGGCTTGGTGCTATGGTGAGTTGCTAGTAGTAGTATACTAGAGAATGATAAAGAGATTTTGGGGCTAAAAACGGCAAAATAAATTTCAGATGATCCATACTTGAATATTTCTTGACGGAAAGAGTATTGATTTTCAATACCTATGAGAAAAGTGTTACAGAACTTGTGAGACTACGTCAAAATCTTCGAATGAAAAGAACTTTATAGAATAGTCAGTGCAAAGCACTCAGAAAGCGACACTAAAAGCGGCACTCAGACAGCGGCACTTGCATATTTGTAAAGTTAGATTCAGATTCCACAAAAACAATAGGAAGTTGAAAGCCAGATTTATGCTCGTAAAGCTAACATTTTTCTTTTTAAGCAGAATTGTGTGTGTATAATTGGGAAGTTGCTTTGGCCAATCTCCTCAAGGAATTATGTTGCCAGTAATATAAAACAGAAGAAAACTGGCTCAGTAAGATTTTTAAGGGCTGGCGATAACAGAAGAGACAAAAAGAAGTATCGACTCAAGGGCTAAAGGCGACTACAGGTTACTTTTTAACGCCTGGGATCGAGATTCCATTAGAATTCAAAACTTAGGTTTATATCAGTTAAATTGCTGTGAAATCAAGGCACTTCACCTCTCAATTTACCTGAACTGGCCAAATAAGATGAAGGAATGGGCTATTTAAAAAAAAGGATGTAGTCTGGATTTAGGCCCAATCTAAATCTAATATTTCATTGCTAAGGTGTACTATCGACTTTAAATGCTGTTTTAACATTCCACTAACGTCGCCAAATTTACACTATTCCTTTCTATTTTCCCTAAAAACGTAAATCAAAAACCAAAAATTAGGTGGCATCACTTAAAATAAAGCCCATAAAAAATGAGAATCTTATTTGGATACAATTGAAAAGTCCAAAGAAAAGCCAATTGACCAAGAGCATAAAACGACGCGAAGACAATTCATAATAAGAATTCGCTGCTACTTTTGATATTAATGTGCCAATGATTTCTGTCAAAAATTATCTTCATGATATTACAGGTTCTATTACGTGTTTGGGTGCGGAAAAATACGGTTTCATAAATTTTAGTATAGACTTTACCAAGTCAGTTTCAAAAAGGTAATTTAACAAGCTTTAATCAAAATGTTGTTTTCTTGTAATCATTTTTACTTTATTCCTTATTATAATTAAGTGATTTGACCAAAATCTAACTATGCAGTGAGTAGCATGACGGGTCTATTTTGACCGAGGGAATCTCCAATGATGAAGGAAGAAGTTTTTTTTAGCATAGACACTGGAAAAGACCAGATAAATTTTTAAAAGGTTACTCTCCTCCCCACCCCCCTTCCCTAAAATTATGGTATTTTAAGTCAAAAGTACTAATGTCAAAATATCGTGGAAATCGTCCATGGATATCCTCTGCAAAAGAAAGAGGGATAACTGAAAATGACATTGGCCCTAACCCTTTGATTAAATAAAAAAAACTAGTTTTTTTTAACTGAAAGTAAGGAGCGACATTAAAACTTAAAACGAACAGAAATTACTGCGTATATAAAATGGCTTGTCCCCTCCGCAATCCTTCGCTCTTTACGCGAAAGCTTTTAATTGTTTTAAAAAGTAGAATTGTGGCAAAAAGTCAAACTTTAGCGTAAAGAGCGAGGGATTGCGGAGGGAAAAACCAATTTTATATACAGAGTAATTTCTGTTCGTTTTAAGTTTTAATGTCGCTCCTTACTTTCAGTTAAAAAAAAACTAGTTTTTTTATTTAATTTCTGAACGTTTTTGAATTAATGCATGTTTGATTTTGGCTCTCCGCACATAAATTATTAAAATGAAATTTGTATATTAATTCTTTTTTTGGCTAAATTGCTTTCTCTTAGTTTTGATCAGACGATTTTGAGAAATAAGGGGTGGGGAAGGAGGCCTAGTTGCCCTCCAATTTTTCGGTTACTTAAAAATCCAACTAGAACTTTTAATTTTTAACGAACGTTTTTATTATTAAAAAATATAGTTAACTTAATAATTAACTTACGTACGGGCACGTACGCAGGAATTTTTTTCGGGGGGGGGGCCAAAACCTTCGAAACAGCAGATATAAAGTTGCACTTTTTTATTTAGTAATGCAAAAAGCAGGTATATCGGAAAATACAGATCCTGTAGTATTGTAGCGGATGGGGGAGGGGAAGAAGACTGAAGCCTCAACAGTATGTTTTAGGCTCAGGTTATATTCATAGCGATTTAGAGCCAGTGATTAATCTATTATATCCCACTGAAAGGGAAATTTTAGGGTTAACAGTGCAATATGGATTCTGTGGGGAGTAGTTCTTTTATTGCAAAAATGTAGATTTTGATGAAAAATGATAGTTTCCAAAATTGATCCATCAAAAGCTGTACTTTATCCTGAAGGGGGGGGGGGATAAACGCCCTAATATATAGGATAATTCTATTTTGCTGTGGAAAGCAAACTCTCTTTACAAAAAAATAACAGCACAAATGCTAATTACTTCAAAGAGAGTAAAAAGTTAGACAGAAAATGGGTTAATAATTGGGCAGTGACTTGACCGGATAATGGCATGCTGTAAAATCCCCCCAAAAAGGCTTCACACATGTAATAAGATTCTTAATAAATGTCCTACTTTTGCCAGAAATCCCAAGAAACCATGGGGAAATTAAACATTTCACAAAGTTTCGGGGGGGGGGGCCGAAGGCCCCCACCCTGCGTACGTGCCAGCTTACGTAACACACTTTTATATTCTTATATTTTTATTATGTATACGAGGGGGTTTGTACCCTCGTCAATACCTCGCTCTTTACACTAAATCGTAAGTTTTGTCCCAAATCTTTAAGAATGACCCCTGAATTAGAAAGGCCGTAGAATAAATAGTTGAAATTACTCAAAATACTTTAGCATAAAGAGCGAGGTATTTATCTCCTCCTAAATACCTTGCTCTTTATGCTAAAGTATTTTTAGAACCCCTCATATGCGTAATAATCTCTGTTCGTTTTACGTTTCAATGCTACTCCTTACTTTCAATTGAAAAAAACGTTTTAATGTTTATTTTTTCTTTGTTTTTTTTTATAGTAATGTTAGAAAATCCTGCGCCCTTTACATTGAATTTTACTTCCCCCATAACATATTCCTCGAAGGAAAGATCCTCCCACGCAGCCCCTTCCCCTCAATCCCAAACCAAAAAAAGCCCCCTAAAAACGTCTGTACACTTCCCAATAACCATTACTATATGTAAACACTGGTCAAAGTTTTTAACTTGCAGCCCCTCCTCCAGGGATTATAGGGGAGTAAGTCATTCCTAAAGACATAGTTATTATGGTTTTCGACTATGTGGAACAAAATGGCTATCTCAAAATTTTGATGCGTTGACTTTGGGAAAACAATGAGCGTGGGAGGGGGGCCTAGGTGCCCTCTAATTTTTTTGGTCACTTAAAAAGAGCACTAGAACTTTTCATTTCCGTTAGAATGAGCCCTCTTGCGACATTCTAGGACCACTTGGTCGATACGATGACCCCTGGGGGAAAAAACAACAAAAAAACAAACAAATAAACACGCACCCGTGATTTGTCTTCTGGCAAAAAAGTACGAAATTCCAAATTTTGTAGACAGCAGCTTGAAATTTTTGCTATAGGGTTCCCTGATACGCCGAATGCGGTGTGATTTTCGTTAAGATTCTATGACTTTTAGGGGGTGTTTCCCCCTATTTTCCAAAATCAGGCAAATTTTCTCAGGCTCGTAACTTTTGATGACAAAGACTAAATTTGATGAAACTTATATATTTAGAATCAGCATGAAAATCTGGTTCTTTTGATGGATTTTTTAGCATCTAAATTCCGTTTTTTAGAGTTTCGTTTACTATTGAGCTGGGTCGCTCCTTACAACAGTTTGTTACCACGAACTGTTTGATTAAATCATGATCTCACTTTTGATAAAGCACCTTGTGGCATCTGGCTTGAATACCCAACAGTCTTGCTCATATTTTGGAATTACTAGAAAAAAGGAATAGATAATAACCAATGTTAATATGCAAAACGCAAACATGCTAGTAAAGTCATACAAGGACAAGAATGTTGGGTAAAAGCCCAGTTGCAGGAACCAACATCTATTGTCTCGCCGTCTTAAAAGCTATAAGAGCCACAAGATGCTGGTTCGTAATTCATAAAAAGTATTTCCTGTTATTTCCTGTTAGAATAACAGGATTTCCTGTTAGAATTTCCTGTTAGAATTGTATTTCCTGTTAGAATTGACAAAGTCATAGTGCTAATCTCAACAGAGAGTGTCATTCAAAAACTGACACCACCGACACATGTACCTAGCACTAACAAATAATTTAAAACCATTTGAAAAGGAATAGAATACACTTTTAACTACTAGCAAAATTACACTGTGTTTTTTTCCAGGGAGGTTACAGATATTTCTGTCGGTCAGAAACTGAGCTTCTCCACTACCTATAAAACGCATTTAAACATAAAAATTACAAGCAAAGCCCGGAGTGCTTTGAGGAGGGCTCTGGCAGTTCATCCCCCCCCCGTCGCAAAATACGACAATTAGCGCAAACTTTTTTGGCTTTCAGAAATAATGTAAAATTCTCCTGGTCAAAAATTTTTCGTCTACCGAAAATTCTTTATTTTTTACTCCTTACATTTTCAAGCCTGGAAAGTTTTCGCCAGAGGCTTTTTTTAAAAAGATCTCTGCCAATCTAAAGAAATATTGGGCATACACAGTTATTCTAAGTCTGGGCCAACTAAAGGAACGTATAGAAAACCATCTTCACCGTTAGAAAGTTATCAATTTAGTCTATGTACTTCGAAATTCAAACTAATACTTTTTTCGATTTTTCTGATATCTCATAATCCTTAAGATTTTTGACAGGAGAAAATTCTATTTTAATAAAACAAGACTCTGCTCTTCAATAAGTTTTACAACAATATGTAAATAATAATACTTAGCATAAAAGCCAGAAAAGTCCCATTATGAAAACTTATAATACTAGAATTTTATAAGGATTGACATGAAAATATATAGATGGTGCGGATACCCAAAGCATTCTTAGTGGCTTTTCCGCTGCGACTTTTTCATAAGATACATTTTCCTATCCTATCTTAAGGTAGGATACGACTTTATCTTATGAAAGAAAAATAGGTTTTTTAAAGATGAGCCTAACCCCATTTGATATCCGCTAGATCATCCAACTTAAAACTCATGTTATCTTTTCATTTCTCCATACTCGTAGTCAGTATAAAAACAATCGAAATTCTTCCAATAGTTTACCCTTTTTATGCAGATAAAATTGTGCTGCTGGCGAACCAGACAGATGATATGCACACTATACCTAGCAATCACAGCAAAGTTGCTGTGAAAAAAAAACTAAGCGTCTTCCACTTGGACAGAAAAGCTGAAATTCATGTATGGTGCCACCAAAAAGCGACATTGGTGCACTAATAAAAAACACGCGCCTAACCTGGTTTTGTCATGTTTGTTGCAGACCAGATAGCCCTCTCACTAAACACGCGTTCTTGAAACGCGGTTTCGCAAAACCTGGGTCCTGGCCTGAGACCAAAACTCAGTCCAGTCGATACGAATTTAAGGTAAACCTCTTAAATAGATGAGATTAACAATAAAGATGGAGCATCAGCCAGGTCCCCAATAGAAAGGCTGAAGACTGGGTATCAACCGTTCATCTGTCAGAAATGGAGCCATTAATGCCCTTTTTCTTTTGATCCAAAAAAGGATTTTGCCCATGAAATTAATTTTAAACAAGTAAAACAAATCATAAAAGCTTTGCTTTTTTTTTCTCGGTTCCGCAACTTGATGCAATCTACCCAGCCGGGATCCATATCCACAGATATCTAGATGGCATACAAGTTTCTGAAATTTACAAGTGTCCCCCCCATATGAGTGTATCCATCCCTCCACCGTATATCCGATTCAGAATATATGCAATAATTAACTTAAAAAATAGCATAATTTGTGAATATTTGACTTAACTTATAAGTAACATTTTTGATTGCTCGACCTAAGACCGTACCGCCAATGGCCATTTTTGGACAAGTTTTCGAATGAGCACTTTTGCGATATTTTGGGACCACTGGGTAGATACAGTCACACGTGAAAAAAATTAAACACGCATCTGTGATCTTTCTTCTGGCAAAAAGTACAAAATTCCACATTTTTATAGATAGGAGACCTCAACAGTGGGGCTTTCTGATACGCAAAAATCTGATAGTGAGATTTTCATTAAGATTCTATGATATTTATGTCTCCTTTGTCTTATTTTTCTTCCTTTTTTCGAAAATGAGGCAAATATTATGAGGCTCGTAACTTTATATGAGTAAGATTAAACTTGATAAAACTCATATATTTGAAATCAGCATAAAAATCTGATTCTTTCGGTAACTTACAGGTTAAGGTATTACAAGTTACAGGCACTAAGGCTTTCTTCTTACTCACAGTTCGCTACTACGAACTGTTTGAGAACCGAAAGGATATAAAATATTATTTTCTCCATGAATTATAATCATTTTCCGTTTTATTGAATTATATTTATTTTCATATTTTGATTTTAAAGCTAAAAATAGTTTGAATTTTATCAGATAGTTCGCTTAAGTCCCTACTGCTGTTATCTACTATTATGTTGTCATAGATGGCTCATTTTTTATTTTCTTACCCAAGTGCTACCATCTTTTTTTGATATAAGCACAACTGATTTGATCACTCAGGTTACATTACGTTAAGTGATTTTAAGTCAGGTTAGTTTGAGCTCGGTAAGTGTGCACGCAGGCTTTTATTTTTAGTTTTAGCTGTTCGTTTTTAGTTTTAATAGCTCCTTACTTTATGCTTGAATAAACGAATGAATAAAAGAAGTGTCCCACTGTTGCATCTCCGACCTATGGAAAATCTCATTTAAACTCCTCTTGTCTTGGTTCTACCTCTTAGCGTAAACTGTGAGGCATTCAATAGTCGTTCCTCTAGAAAAATTCTGTTTGCATGTCTCTGCTGCTATTTGCATGTTTCAGTGTCTAACTTTTGTATTTGTTTGTTTTGTCTTTTCTCTCCGTGTACCTGTGTTTCTGAGCGTCTTTTTGCCTGTCTCTGCGTCTTTTTGCATGTCTGTGTGTCTGACTTTGTCTATGTTGTCTCTCTCTCTCTCTCTTACCTCTTTCTCTCTCTCTCTCTCACTCTATCCTTCTCTACCCCTCTTCTCTGTGTGCTAGTGTCTCTTTTTGCATTCCTGTGTGTCTGAATTTGTTTGATATAAGTCCCCCTATTCAAAGTCCTAAGTCTCCCAAATTAAAAAAAAAAATCTAACTAAAAGTCTAGATAAACCTATTAAATTCCATGTCCCCCTCCAAAAAATGTAATAAAAAATCTTAGCCACCCCCCAAAAGGCGTTTTATGATAGGTTTTTATTATTGATTAAAAACACATGTATACATAAAACATTTGTTACTCATCACCATTCATTAGCCACTTGGTGTAATCCCAATTTATACTAGGAGCTAGTTTTTCCCTAGAACGTCTTATACACCAAAAAAAATATATATATATATGAAAAAATATATAAAAAAATTATATAAAAATTAAAAAAAAAAAAAAAATATATGTATAATAATATGTGTACATGAAAATTATAAAAAAAATACATGTCTTATACCCATATTCCGAGAAGAAATATGTCTTGGAATCCATGCAATAAAAAGTCGCGTCTCGTCCTCGGGGTTGTGTATCCTATAGAGATATTTGGAATAATCAAAGTCTTCCAAATTGATTAGTGATAAATTTGGCTCGCACTTTTTAATTAAAAGTTTATTTGTAGGCACATTTGCCTTAACAAACAACGCTTCAACTCCAAAAAACTTCATATTTCTTTTACCTCATCTTTATTAGTGTTCAGTTTCTTCCCACCTTCATAGCATCAGGGGATCAACTGATTGCAAATACCTATATGATTCAACCGTCTTAACGAATTACTCTATAAGTCTGTATTGCAGAAACTCATATTATAATTGGTATGCGAATGATGGCATAACAATTAATTAAAATCCATATTAAGCAAAAAAATACAAATTAAAAATCACAACACACGAGGACTTCCTTAAGCCAATATATTCATAATCGATACCAAACAAATTGCAACTGCTGGATTCTTTTTTGTTGGCCACAGTGATTTGTTTCAGTGTACTTTTTGTACAGTTCTGGTCAGAAAGTGGGAAGAGAGCTATGTACCTATAGATGAACATATGACACTTTGAAACATGTTCTTTTGTTCAAGGAGTTTATGTGAGAAACATTCCAATGTAACCTCTTACTTTAATTGAAGATTATGATATTTATGAGTGATATATGGGATCATGAAGCTATAGTAAGACTATATTAATTTTCCTCTGCAACCACTAGGGTATACCTCCCGACCTTTACTGTCACAAGAAGAAGGGACTGACCATCAAATAAAATTAAAAGCTCTAGTGCTCTTTTTAAGTAACCAAAAACATTCCAGGACAACTAGACCTCTTCCCTTCCTGTTTTTCTCAAAATTGTCCGATAAAATTTTGAGAAAAATATATAGCCAAAAAGTAAAATTAATATAGAAAATATGATACGGAGGGGGGGGGTCCAACCTCCAATAACTCTGAATCTTAAAAGGGTGGAACGACTTATGATTACCAATCTAATAATCTCCTCTGAGGTTTATAGTATCACCCTTTCTAAATGTACTTTATATACTCCAAGGCATAACTTACAATACTTGACATGAAGGCTGTGGGGGGTGGTGGTGGTGGTGGTTGTGATCCTCAAAGATATAATTTCCGGACCTTTTAATTGTGTTGAACAAAATTATTATCTCAAAATTTTGATTGGATGTGTTTGGAGAAATGGTTGGTGTGGGAGTTACCCTCTAATCACTTTTGACTATTAAAAAAGGCATTAGCCCTTTAAATTTCTAAAAGAAAAAGCTCTTTCCGTGGTTTCTACGACGAATAATGGCTATCTCAAAATTTGTATCATAGAAATTTTGGGAAAATACGCGGGGGGGGGGGTATTCACCCGATAAATCTGAATCTTAGAAAGGGTACCAGAACTTATGCCAGACACACAGACATGCAAATAAAAGCAGAGACATGGATTGCAGTCTACGCTAGGAGGTAAAACCTAGACCAAAGGAGAATTTTGTAGTTTTTTTCATAGATCAGAGTTTATTTTTCTTAATGACAATCTAGTAGCATAGAAAAGGACGGTTATTGAATGCCTCGCTGTTTGCGCTAATAGGTTAAACAAAGATGAAAAGAGTTTTTGAGATTTTTTTTTGTAAGACACAGATGTGACAATGGGACACTTCTTTTTGTTTCTTCGTTTTTTCGACTATAAAGTAAGGAGCTACATTGAGACAAAAACGAACAGAAGTTGTTCAGTATATAAGAAAGCAAAACTCTATTTACTGTCTCTATTCTATGAGATGAAACCAAAACCAGAGGAGTTTCTGAGATTTTCACAGGTCAGAGATGCAAAAATGGGGCAATTCTTTTTTTTTCGTTTATTCAACTATAAAGTAATCCAAGACCAGATGAGTTTCTTCGAGATTTCTCATACTTCACAGTTTAATTTTCCTAATGACATTCTATTACCATGGAAAAGACCAAGAATTTTCCCACAGAAAGGAAATGTTGAATGGATTTATTCGAAATACATTTTGATTTGTAAGCTAAAAAAAAGTTTGGGATTCTTTTGTTCGTGACATCAAATATTTCGCTTACGTCCTTACTGCTGTCATCTACTACTTTATTGTCATAGATGACATCCCTTTTTTTTCCTACCCAAGTGCTACCACTTTTTTTCACAAAAGTTATAGATGGAACCACAACTGATTTGATCGCTTAGGTTACATTATCTTAGGCTACTACAGCCACAGTAATTTAACGTTACTCATGTTAGGTTACTTATCACTTAGCTTACTACCGTCTCTACGTCTGCTTGCATGTCTGTGTGTCCAACTTCGTCTGTGTTTTTTTTCTCTCTCTCTCTCTCTATGTTTTGATACAAATCTTGTTTATGTGATTTATATCTATGTTGGCTGAATTTTCTGGCTTTATCTTTTGTTTTTAGTCATTTTAGGTGGCAACGCTAATGTGAAATTTACCTGAAATAAATATTCTTCGACTCTGAAGCATAAAAGTTATTGTTGAATACGTGTTGTCGTTTGTAGGCCCTGTTTTATTTCTGAAAAAAAGAAAAATATGTTTATTCTTATTAGTGGGGCATTGTGGATTTGGCTGGGCCCTAGCAACTAGTTCCAGGAGTTCTTAGAGACGCCAGTATTATTACACGAGGATACCCGTTTGTTACATAATTTTTAGGGAGTGTTTTTTCTTCAAAATTCCTTCAAGACGTTCTTTAAGACGTTCTTCAAGACATTTGTCAAGACATTTCAAGAAGGTTTTTAAGACATTATTCTCTAAGACATAAGACGTTTCAAGGCATTTCAAGACATTTTTAAGAAATTTTTCTTCAAGACTTGTTTCTTCAGGACCCGCAAACAAAGTGGGGAACCCCAGTTGTAAACGAGGATGACATAGTTTCACGTGTCAACAATACTTTTTACAATAGAGCTTACGGGCCACCATTCAAGTGAGGAACCCCCGGATGTAACTGAGACTGACGTATTGCCCAGACGTGGGTGCTACGTAACACATTAGGTCTTTTTTCCTACATTACGTATTACATTAGACGTTTTTTCCTTTCTTCTAGATTTCTTTTTCTTCAAGACTGTTTTTTCTTCGAGATATTTTCTTTTTATTTCGAGATTTGTTTTTCTTCAAGATTTTTTCTTCAAGGCTCTTTTTTCTTCGAGATGTTTCATCAAGACATTCCCCAAGGTGCTTACACATGATGTGTTTAGATTCAGACAATCTTTATAATCCGTCACCAAAGGTTGTGTCCACTGTAGAAATTGACTACATTTTCAGCCATTTTCCTAAAAAATAACCGTATAATAAATAACCGAATACTAATATTGGCCATTGTTTTTATGGAAAGTGGAACTTTCTATTTCATCGCTATATCGTGACAGTTGAAGACAGTTTAAGCCCTAGTGGCACTTTATGGCTAGTCTGTGGCACCCTGGGACACAAATACGATAGCCGCAACTACCTAGGGATATCGCTCATGGATGTGGCTACCGAAGTATCCGTGATGATTATGCTTATAAGGTTCGAGGAAGCAAGGAATGAGCGGACACGTGAAAATCAGTGCGGATAGAGAGAGAGAGAGAGAGAGATAGAGAGAGAGAGAGAGAGAGAGAGAGAGAGAGAGAGAGAGAGAGAGAGAGAGAGAGAGAGAGAGAGAGAAACACAAAGTCAGGCACACAGGCATGCGAAAAGATTTAGAGACAGACAAAAACATGAATGAAAACTGATATTTTTTACCTCCCTTAAAATAGGCCTTTTTACATAGATTTTTACTATAGGTCTTTTGCATAGGCCTCTAGAAAAGACCTCTCTAAAAATAATTAAAATTGACGGTAATAATTTTCGAAAAGAAGCAAAAATGACAAAGCTGTTTCAAAATCTAAGACGAAAAGTAATGGTACAAATGGAAAATTTTTCCAAAATCTAATTTTTAGTAAGTGTTACTAGAGCATTTGATTTGACATAACAGTCATAAGTCATAAGTATATAAGCCATAAGTCATAAGTCAACAGTCATAAGTAAGAAGTTAAGAAGTGGACACTCTGTGTTTACAACTCAATGTTTTAACCCCTCAACTGTTTCCTAGTATCAGTTTGCTAACTATTTAAGCTTTAAAAATTGTAGCGGCGTTTTAAGCTTGAAAATAAAAAATTATAAAATTTCCCCAAAACGCGAAATTTTTTTATGAAAATCACGCTATCAAATTCAGCATGTTATAAAACCCCTACTTATAAGTTCCAAGCTTCTATCTACCAAAATACAGAATTTGTATTTTTTCATTTGTGTTTTTACAGCTACAGGCGGAAACTACATGGATATATACTATACATTAACACATAATATTTGTATGAAGTATATGCAGATCTCTTAGTGCATGTGTTTGTTCTCATCATCTAAGTTTTGTAGGTTTCATTAATTCTAATTTGTACTTACAAACTCACTTCTCAATTGCAAGTTCTTTGCTTACAAACTCAATGGTTAACCAGTCTACTGCTGCGCGATGGTTAACCAGTCTGCTAAGCTTTGAAAATTATGCTGACCACCGCTCTCCTATTTGTGACTCTAGTGTTTTTAGTTGCTAGAAGAGCACCAAAAATGATATTCTGCCTTCTCTCTCAGTTTCTTCAAATTCTTTGGTCCAAACCTCACCAAGAACGTTCAGCTTTTAAACGCTTAACATTCAGTTAAAAGATTTAACGTCAATAAACCTTAGTTCAAAAAAATAAATACGCCTTATAAAGAAGAAAAGCCAGAAAATTTTTAATAAAATAAGATATACATATTAAAAAAATAGAATTTAAGATAATATTTAGGCAGTGTTCTATTACAGAGAATCAGAGAGATCTGTTTGCTACGTACTAGCAAAAAGTTTTCCT
Organism: Artemia franciscana; assembly: GCF_032884065.1. Classification (NCBI taxonomy): domain Eukaryota; kingdom Metazoa; phylum Arthropoda; class Branchiopoda; order Anostraca; family Artemiidae; genus Artemia; species Artemia franciscana. The sequence goes on along the minus strand of NC_088878.1, from coordinate 10,531,980 downwards.
TAAATTCATTGTCGCTGCTTTTGTTACAAACAAGACATTTTATTTGTGAAATTTATGACAAAAAAGGAAGTCAAACCAAACAATTTTAACATTCAAGCAGGTTCAAATAGCTTCAACTTTTAGAATCTAATTGCATTATCTGTGTAAAATTTTAAATCAGTCGAAGAATCGAAGAGCTTTTAAACCAAAAAATTTCTTACAATTGATCTTTCTGCTCCTCTGTGATGCTATTTTAAAGCATAGAGTAACCATATACAAGAAAAAAGAGCTTGCTCAATTTCTGTTAGTTAAAAATTAATGTCTTTACCTGGTGAGTTCACTATATTAGGTCTAAGGACCAAGGAAAATGGTCATGCCCTTTACTTGTTTGGCTGCTTTGTTGTTTAGCTCCTCCCCTTAAATGTAATGCAGGTAAAAATGATTGGATTAGCCGGTTATGAGTATAGGTTCGTTCTTTATTAGGTTGCAGCTGCCGCTGCAACCCCAATTAGTCTCATTTGCTACTTGGGGTACTACTAACATCAAAAAAAAAAGAAAAAAAGAGAAGATCCCATTCTTATACAGTTACTCTATGGTTTAAAGTGTAAAACATTTAGTAAAAATATATTTTTATCACAGGTTTTATATGTGCATAATTGGACAGATAACAATACTGCAAAAATACTATAAGCTAAATGACAAATTATTTTCACAAAAATATGGTAACCAATTAAACAAAATTAGGAGAAAGCACAAACAATTGCTAGATTACATAAAAAAAAGATATAACACAACACCAAGAAAATGTTTCAGGTATTTGAAGATAAATTAACTCCCCTTAAAATATATGAGATATTGTGTTGCTATGTGTTTAGTATTCGACTAGCGACAAAGACTCTATAATTATGACAGTATTTTACGTCTTCTTCTTCTTGTTTTGGTTAGTCTGGATAATCTTGTCGGATTATCCACCTATTTCATTTATCATCCAAGACTTTACTTCTTCTTCTTGTTTGGATTAACTTGGATAATCTCGATAATCTGCTCAGAAAATCCATCAATTTTGTTTATATTTAAGATTTTACTTCTTCTTGTATTTATTAATGTGGATATCTGGATCAATCTAGATCTAGTCGAAATGTCCACCAACTTCATTTATTATCCAAGATTTTACTTTTTTCTTCTTGTTATGTTTATTAACCTTGAAAATCTTCTCAGATTATCAATTTCATTTTATTGAAGATTTTACTTCTTCTTCTTCTTTAGATTAATAGTAATAATCTGGGGAATAATAACACACTTAATGTCATCACAGGAATCAAATTCATAATCATTTTCGCGTCTTTTTTTGTCCTACTTTTCATTTATTATTATTCTTCTTTTAGTTTTTATTAATATGGATAATATCATCAGACGAATCAAATTTTGGACCCTTCGACAGGTTGCTGCAGCTGAGTTCGAACTCCAGGTCCCGCATTACGAATCAGACATCAATTCCACCGTCCCATTACAGGTAACAAGATTTTATTTGAAGATTTTAAAAATGAAAAAAAGATGATATAATTATGACTGACCATTTTTCCGAAATTGGATGATAAAATAACTTTAAATTGTAGACGATTAGTCTGATACCGTAAAATCAAATAGTATTTTATCAGTTGTTTGAAGATCACTCAATGCCATGGAAGATATAATATGTTAGGCTATTAATTTTTTTACGTTTTAGATTATATTTAAATTTAATGTGAGATTTACAAATTGAGCTTTGCATGAGAAACTATTTCTTGGTAAAGGCTATTTTAAAAACTTTAAGTTTTACTTTTTGTCAATGTTTTTTTTCGAATATTGTTTTTGGTGCAGTATTTACAAATGCCACTACAGAAACTTAAGCTGAAGGCAACAGTTTCTCTAGAGAAAACAATATCCCTCTCAAAACAAACTTAAAGTTTCCCAGAAAAGAGAAATCGATAATTAATATTTATCATTACTTTATGCAAAAACAGTTTTCCCTAAATCAAGAACAAATTAGTGTCATGAAACCAATTATATTATTTCACAATAGTCTTGAATTCAAACATCTATACAGAATGGAGGGACTACCCCAAACTTCAAAATACGATCTCCCCAATTTGAATTTTTTCTTGAATTTGACCTCAGCTACACTCTCTCCCTCCAGCCAAAAATTCCGTGAACGTGCATAGCCTGATTTAGTCTTTCCTGAAGAAATTGTTAGCGTAAAATTTTGTGAGTGTAAAAACTTGCAGAAACTTGTGAGCGGACAATCTGTTGGTATTATCTACGATAGAGCTTTTAAGGAAGAAGAATTAAATACTATTCTGTGACAAGTTGCACAATTTAAGAAATGGGTAAATTAAAAGGCCTAATTGGCTTCGTCTTAAAAAATAATATAAAACTATGCAATTTGTAATTTAACTCATTTTACACTGGCCTTTTTCATTAATCACAGACATTTCCAGAAAATAGATTAAAGATATATTCTCACGATATTTTTTTCTTTTTTTTTAGAGTCTTATCTTCTTCCAGCAGTTTTAATTCTCTTTTTCGCTTTCTTCCATTTGGATTTGTGTGCGTTAAAAAGTGTTTGGCTAGATGCGCTTTTTGTCGGAAAGGTTTACTGCACAATGAACAGGGAAACGGTTTTTCTCCGCTGTGCACACGCACATGAACAGTGACTGAATATTTGTCCTTAAAAACCTTCCCACAGATGCGACATGTGTGATTTGATTTGCTTCGAATTTCCACAGCATCTAAAGCGTTTTTGCTATTTGTTGACTGATTCTGCGTAGGATAAGCAGAATTATTATTGCTGTCATAACTATTGTTAACACTGTCGGAACTAACATCTGAATATATATTTGGTGAATCCATGTAACTATCTGATGGCACAGTTGTATCACTATTAGCACTAACCACTGACGAATTAGACTGAAAGACAGTGTCGAGAAATAAAAGATCACTCAATGAATCCGGCTGTAGATCATTGATTTCACCCCCAACTTGGTGGGGCTTAGTTGCGTCTGTTTCTTCCAGAAGATCAGTGAGAAACTGCTCTAGAGATGGTTCACTCATAGCTACAGAGTATGGAAAATCCGTGTTTACTGCTTCGGATACAGGTAACAAATTTGTATAAGTTGAATCAGTCTCAGATGCCACAGTTCGAAGCCCCACAAGAGTCGGTATATCAAATAACAAGTCTAAGTTATTATCCTGTGGAGGATTTAAAACGTTAATTTCAGAGCGTTGCACACCCATTTCAGCTGTAGAAAGTATGGTTGTTGATTCGCAGTTGTTTTGATGAATTTCTAAAGTAGGGTGGGGTAGCATTGCTAATGTTGTGCAAGTTTCCTGTAGCTCCGAAATATTATTTTTATTTCTTGACATCTTAGTTTTTTTGGCTCGTTTTCTTCCAGAATCACGAATTTTCCTTGTAATATCTGCCTGATCCTTTTTGTCTGGTGCAGAGGTTTTTGAAGGTACGGAGACAAACAGGGGTTCTTCCCGTCTCTCTATAATAACTTTGCCACCTGGTTTCCTGCTAGAATTTTGTAGTTTTCGATCCTTTGTTAATAGCCGCCGTAAAAAAGGAAATTCTGTCTTTGAATCATTTTTGATCTTGATATTATCTGGTTGATATATAGATGAAATCTCTACAATCTCTGAACTCGGTTTTCTCGGATTAGATGAAATATCGCTCACTAATTGCTCGGTTTGAAAATCTTTCGATGTATCTTCAGCCAGTAATCGTGCTATGTGCTGCTGCGTGACACAAAAGCTTGTTTGACATGGCTCTGTTCCAGTTTTTTGAATTCTTAGTCCATCCTTGACATTTTCTATTTCATTAGCACTATTACAAGACGTACTTTTTATGTTATATCCACTTTTTTCACCACTTTTAACTTTCACATGTTTTATATTCACTGCAGAATTTTTTAGAATTTGATCATTTTTATAACCATCCTGGATTTCTGCCAGCTTTGGTTTACTTAAGTACTTGCTTATCCACTCTTCTTTTTTATTCCCAATTTCATTTCGAATCTGGGAAACACTAATATTTTTCCCAGCAATTTCAGTCTTACAGTAAAGGTCAAGATCACTTAGAGACACTAGAGATTCATTCTTCTTTATGTCGTCAGCAACAGACGGAAAAAGGTTGATAAACTGGTCATTCAGAATATCACCATCTTGGCTTCCCACTGACTGGGTTCGGCTCCCATAGCCATCATCAGGACTAATGGGGAAAAACCAATCAAGCTCAAAGTCAAGGGTAGTCATTGAAATGCTTCCATATGATGATCGTAGTGACTCCCTGAAAATAAAAGTAATTTAAAAGCAATTCTTTCGTTTTCAGTAGCCACCTATGACAATTACTCAGCCTTGATAAACGAAAAGGTATATAAAATTTCTGAAACAATGACAATGCAGTATCAATCGACTATGCTTAAGCAAAACTAGAAATGACGAAAGTTACATAGGCCCCACCTATTCCTAATCGTTCCCTCCCCTTCCTCCTTTTTTTTCAAGATAGGAAGGGTATATATTTTGAGTTAGTAGTAACTGTTTAAAATAGAATGTCACATCACCGTTTTCACGAGGAATAGTTGAAATGTCGACGTATTTTTACATTGAGACAAACTATCATCTGGACTAGGTGGAAAAATAATACTAAAGTTGGGTCTTCTTATTCCAACAATTCCATATGATAGTTATAATAGCTCCCTGAATAAAAGATTTATTGTAGATTTGTTTTAAAAAATAACATTTTACTACCAGGACTAGTCGAGATAATAGTGACGATTACAGAATAAGCTAAAAATGACAATTTTTTCTCACTATCCAGTTTTTTTTAAACCCGTTTTTTAATTATCAGTTTGCCGTGGTTCCTTTTTTATTAGGTTACAGCTACCATTGCAACCATGATAAGCTTGTCTGATTTATTTTCACATTGGAAAAATAAAAACTAACAAGAATGAAGATGCTGTCTAATAATAGAAAAATGTGTTTATTTTTTTGCTCATGCACAAGTACTACAAATCAGGCCTTTTAGTTAGTTGTCAATGATATCTTAATTATCTGACAGTTCTATCATTTTCTGATTTGAATGCTTGAGTTGACAGACGGAGAAAAGAAACTCAATCTGAAAATCAAGAGTATTCAAAATGCTGGTTCTTCAGTACGATTTTGTATATGTTGTGGAGGGCTAAAGAAAGAAAAAAATGAATCTGAGAAAAGATTGACAATTATGGCGCGTTCAGACGCATGGAGAAAGACTCAAAAAACTGATGGGCACTGTGTGTGGAATACCGATCCGTTTTTGGGCTAAGAATTTTTCTCGTTTCCTGGTGGTGTCGATCGGTTTTTCGCGGGTCGTCAAGCAAAAATAAGAATTTTGAAAGTAAAAAGCATGGGGAACCGTTAAACATGCGGAAGTTTGAGATTTGGTGATTCTTATCTAGAGCCTTCAGTTTTTGTCCAACATGCGTAATACTTTGCATAAAACTAAGACGAAAGAGGAGGATACTTGGCAAATACACTTGGGTTAGAGATTTGGCGCGTACAAGTGAATGTTATCTGTGCTTTCTAAGACAAATTTTACTTCCCCTCGTACCGATCAGTTTTTCTCATTACTTTTCAAATATGTCTGAATGGACTAAAATTGTAAAAATCTTCAGATTTTAATGGTAACACAATCCTTTGAGTTTTAGAACCCAGCAAAACTAGATTATTTATCCCTAACAAAACTATTATGATCGCTAAAATGGTCAAATATCTTTGGAAACATTATCAAGCAGTTTTATATACCACCAATATTGCTATTAAAAATATTTTTTGATAATGAAACGGGATTTCAATGTTCGCTTACGCGAAAATACCATTAACAACACGCCTTGCTAGTTAGAAGAAAGAACTGTCGGAAATGGTTGGTTTTTCAACTTCATTAATATCATATCTGCTTTATTTCCCATGTCCATCGTTAACATCACTTATTTCTCTCTCTCTCTCTCTCTCTCTCTCTCTCTCCCCCCCCCTCTCTCTCTCTCTCTCTCTCTTTCTCTCTTTTGCTGCTCTGTTTATTATCTACGTAGTTTAACGCCATCTAAATTTATTTTGTCTTAAATATAGTGTTTTTACATATGACTAAGCTTTTAAATAAGATTTCGGCCAGCGGGCGGATTTAAAAAAAATGTCCACTTGAAACACAGTTTCACATTAAGTGTTTACCACATAAGAACGGACACACACACACACTCATATACACAAACACATGAAAAAAGCGGCTTTTTATTTCTGGCATTGAGTTTTTTTTTTACTTTTGGCTATTAGTTAATCGAGTTTTGGTTAGCTGGTGGATTTTGAAAGAAAAACTGGTCTTTTCTAAAATCAAGTTTAACATGTCATATCTGCTAGCTAACTTCAGAGTAAAAGGAATAAAAGAATCGCAGCAGACATTTCGTACAGCATGATATATATATATATATATATATATATATATATATATATATATATATATATATATATATATATATATATATATACGTAAAGTTAGAGCAGTTCCTGGGGAGGGGGCAGCAAGGTCAGGATCCCTCGACGCCGCAGCTGAGGAACGGGATCGCTATGGCTAAGGGATTACCCACTCTGATCAAATTTTTAACTTTGATTCAGCTTTTTTGCTTATATTTGTGTCGCGTTAGAAGTGTTGTAAATGGTTTTTCCCCGGACACCATCAACCCTATGAACAGCTCTGTGTAAAGATACAATTAATCTATATTACCTTACGTTAATTTCTCTCTGACTGAAAGACCCTTCTTCTTTATTGATTTTTTTTCAAAACTAACAAAATTCGCCCTGCCTGCGTAGCTTGTTTCGCTGTGACACGATATCATTCAGAATGCGAAGTTTCGTAGTTTTTTTCGTTAACTTCCCGCTCTGAGGCCAAAAGTGATTACTCACAAAAAAGTGTGACAATTATGCGTATTTATTATCTTTATTGAGACAGTAAACGGTCTACATACTTCTATTTTCAAGGAATGGTGATGAAGATTGGGGGGGGGGTACCCACAAATGAGAAATAAGAAGGGAGAACACACAATCCATGACAAATTATAATTATATTGTGGTCCAAGATTTCAAAGAAGGTAAATGATGACACAGATATAAAAACACATTTTTTTTTTGGGGGGGGGGTCCAGCGAATTAAATTTATGCCCAAAAGTAGTGAAATTTGAAACACTGTAGCCCAAAACCCGCCTCACTGGTTTTTGTGCACCTGTACCGCGAAGCTGAAACTTCAAAAGCCCAATTGGCGGGAAATAATTCAACCTGGCAACACAGCTTGACAGGTGTCACGCTGGCTTTTAATAATGGTTTTAATAGCCAGTACCAAACAAAAGTAGAAGATTCGTCCAAATACGTGGGTAGATGGAATTCCTAGAGGTGCAGTTTCTCAAGGCCTGTCTGGACAATAGATGAAATGATTCTAAAAGATTCTTTAAAATGATCAAGTTTATTTTTGTCTATGGCAATTCAAAAGACGCTATGTTATACAATACAATTTGTTGTTAATGTGACGCCTCGTAATGTCGTAAAATCGTTACTGACATACTCACAAAAATCGTTTGACAAGCTGCTCTTAAAAGAATGATCAACAAGACAATGTACATGAGGAGGTTCACAGTGTAACTGAACTTACAATACCTTGCTCATTGCCTCTCTTTGAGCACAGCTTAGCAAACAATTATCTTAGGAATGTGAAAATGTCAGGTATAATCTTTTGGCGTGGAAGCTAAAAGGAAATGGAAAACGAGGAAAAATTAAAAAAAGAAAGTGGGGGGGGGACTGAAAATACCTTTTAGGACTTTTGATTGTATTATTTTGACCGGTAATTTTTCATCTGGTCTTTAAGGATCTTCTATAAAAAAAAATATCATTTTGCGAGTCTCAGCGTCGGCAGACTGTCAAAAAGACAAAAAATCCATTAGCAAATTTTCCTAGCACCACAGGGAGCTTACGAAGCAGTTTCGGTAAAAGTTGATAGGGTACCTTAGATATGTCCACAGTTCGAAAAGCTAACGATGGGCTTTTTGAAAGCAAGGGAAACATATAATTTCTTACTAATTGTTAAGTAAAGTGTTAAGCAAAGTCTAATCAATATACACACAGTATAAAAATAATAATAGTAATAATAGTAATAATAATAATAATAATAATAATAATAATAATAATAATAATAATAATAATAATAATAATAGTAATAATAATAATAATAATGTATAATATAATAATAATAATGTGCATCCTGTCGCAAAAATCAATATACACACAGCATAAAAATAATAATAATAATAATAATAATAATAATAATGTATAATATAGTAATAATAATGTGCATCTGTCGCAAAAATTTCAATCCAGACAGTAAGCACAGCAGGAAACCTCCAAAGTTGTCAAATTGCTCAAAGAAAATTCTTTTGAGCTGATTTTTAATGTTTTCTAAGCAAGTATACTAGAATATTTTTAGGGACTCCCCTTTCCTAAACTAAAAAAAATTTGTTCCGTTCAATAAAAAAAAAAAAAAAAAAAAAAAACTAAATGGCATAAGTTTCATTGAATCTGAATATCTCTGTTTCTGGCATGAAACTGGATAAGTTAAATGGTTTTTCTAAGATTTTCGGGAGAGTAGGTATTGACTTTTAGTTTTCTGTCCTTTATTTGGATCTCTTATCAAAGCTATACCAGTTATAGCAAGACGGTCCAATCAAATCCGAACGGTTTGGCCACATTGTGGCCACACAAATTTAAAAAAAACCATAGACGAGATGGGCGATCCTTAGCGTTTAAGGTACGCAAAAACAGTTATGACAGTGAAAAACTGAAAGCCCAGTCATTTTTATGCGAGAAAAAAGGGAATATACGGCTATAATACATTTTTTTTAAACAAGGAGAAAATTTTCTACGTTTTGAAAATAAAACAGGCAATTAGGCAGGCAATGAGACAGACAATCGGGCTGGTCCAATCCATATGACTTATTTAGTGTAAGGAACGGATTATAAATCCGTGAAAGGTACGGGGAAAATGTTACATAAATCTTCTTGAATTACCATAGCTGCATTCCCGCAATAACGTGAAAAAGAATTTTTTGAACGTCTTATTATCTATGATTGATAAAATGTAATAGATGGAATGGACTTGACTTTTTTCAGTTTCTTTTCAGAAACTTAAATGGAGAAGACGAATATCAACTTCCATCTAGTGGCATTGAAACTAATGAGGAAGTCAGAACTAAAATATCATCTACTTTTTGCAACAATGTATGCATCAGAAGTGACGAGTATTGGTACTCAAATAGTGACGAAGACCACACTGCCTTTCTATCACATAAAAAAAGAATATAATGAGAAATTTGTTAAGACAGTGAATAACAAAGTTTTACAATCTATTCGAATATTTCGGCTATCAGCAGCCGTCATCAAGCAAATAGAATATTAAACAAACAAAAAGCAAACAAACTTACTCAAAAGGCACATCGATCAAACAAATTTTTTAAATAAAATATTTTACTGAGATTTATTTCATGATTTTTCTAGGAAAATCCGTATTGCTACAATCTTTCAAAAGCATAGACGAGGAAACGGCACGTATGCAAAAGGGAGGTTATCACCAGACATATCCCCCCCCTACAGAATTCAAAATGCATTTAGTATTAAAGGAGTCTTGTGTCATTAACTTCCCCTCCTCCTTGGTCTTGAAATGGGTACGACAACACCCTTAAATTCTTCTTCACACGTTAAGCTTCTGGGAAAGTCCCATTAATTTATATTACATCGCACGACGTTTTAAGCATGTTTTCGTTATAGATTACAAAGACAAACAGTAAATTCGTGACCAACTAGAGAAAGTATATTTGGTAGTATATATCAGTAGCTGCCAACATTTATCCTACCACACCTTTGTTATATACAGTTGGAGTTTACTTAAAAGATGTGGATATTATTTTTAACTCTTTCTTTCTGGTTAACATAAGTTAACAAAATTATTCAAAATTCGAAGATAATAAATACCACACTCGTGCTCAAATGAGAAAACATAAGCAATTAGGCGGTTGAGAAAATTTTTACTTCAAATTTTAGGCAGGTCTGTATGCTTAAAATGCCTTTCATTGTGACATTATAACACACATTTAGAGTGGATATAGAAAATCGGTGCTTGAGGGGGGAAAACAATCTTGGTCACGAAAAACAGCTTTTGTGAAAAGTAGAAATTTCAATTAAGGCTTGTACATGACTAAGTATTTATTTGACTGCTTTCTCTCGTATCCTTAAGAATACGAGCACTACCTCTGGGACTAGTGATAAAGATAAAATTAAAAAATGGTGGACCAGTCTCATCCATTTCGCCATTTTTTTTTTTTTTTTTTTTTTTGCTGTTCAATTAAAATTCAAACGCTAAATCAAGTTATTCGTGTTTTCTCCAACAGCTCAAATTGCAGAACGTAAAAACAAGAAAAAAAGAGAAACTTAAAATAAAAATATATAAAGGAGATGAAAGATAAGTACAAATGAGAAAGAGGGAGAAAACAAACCTACTGCAACGCAAATTGCATTTGCATGCTAGTTTTTTCAAATATTACGGCCCTGGTCACGAAAACAGCTTTTGTGAAAAAGGGAAATTATGACCTAATCTTTTCTCACGGCGTATGTAAAAATCCCATAATTCTAATACTGGCCTCGATAATGACCAGCTAGCGAAGACGAGAACTCAGCCAAATTTTGAAATGAGAGTTTGGAGATAAATAGAGTGAAATAAGTTATGGTTTTTGTAACTATGGAAAAGTTTGTTTAATTAATTTCTTAAATTCCAAACATGTGCCTAGATATTTATTGACTATTCAAGATACGTACTTCAATATTCTTAATTTTGAGCATTTAAAATGCGGTTTTTAAAAATGTTGGAGATTTTTGCAGCCTTTCTGTGACAGATAGCGGTTCCAATATTTTTGAATTTTTATGAATATTCACATCACCTACAAAATTTTATCAAAGCAAACAGCTAAAAAATTAAATCTAAAAAACGTGAAAAATGCATGGTTTCGACTGGAAAAAAACTCCAGCAATTTTTGAGGAGTATTTCCAAAATCTATGAGGGTGGGTCAATAGCTCATAACTGCCACCTTTGCCACCTTAACTGATTGCACTTTCACACTACGTTGCTTAGCCTTCAACAATAGCACATATTAAGAATTTAAGTTACGTGATATAAGTATACGGAGCAACTTTTATCCGTGACCTGGGCAGTTCCAAGTAAACTCGAGCTTTACCTAGACTTTTACCCTAGGTAAGTTTTTCTTCAGTAATAGAAAAGTATGTTTAGTGGCAACAGAATAAAAATCATGGGTGAACAATTAATAAGCTTTGAAAATAAACTAATTACTTAATAAACTAATTAATAAAAAATTAAACTAATTAATAAACTAATTTCAAAAAAGCCTTTCAAGCTTCATTAGAGCTTAAGTATGTATCTCCATTGCAGGTTTCTAATTTTTGATTAGTTTGCTTATTATACCTTTAGACGATGATTACGAAGGTTTTATGGATTTTTACCTTAAATTAGTATAAAATGACTTGTTTAAGCATAAAATATATAAATAAATATATATAAAATATAGTTGGAACAAAGAAGCTTTATCCTTTAGGGATAAAAGCTACGTATGTCGTGTGAAAGCCACTTAGGGGAACATAGGGTTGAACGGAGTACTAAGTTTAAAATAATTTTTATTAAGTGGAAAGAGTTAATATAAAAAGATACAAAATTTCATAAAAGTACATCATATTGTTGTAAAAAATGTTTCACACTTCAATTATAAAAAGTGAACAATTTTTTTTTATTTAATTAAAATTTAAAAAAGGTCAAGTACCCGTTCTGTACCAAATACGGGGAATAACGGGGTGGTAGTTAAAACAGCACATCTGAATAAGTAAAAGTATTATTTTTCTTTTACACATTTTCATTAAGGGAACAAAACTATTTTAAACATGTTTTTTATCAAATTAATCTGATTATGATTAATTAAATTAATTAATTAATCTGATTAATAAAAGTAAAATTGTTGTTTGGCTTTTCATTTATTTTGCTCAAGGCAAAAAAACTAGTTTAAATATACTTTTTCGTCAAATTAATATGACTCTGAATTACAAATTTACATTCAAGTATAGTCTCATCGTCTCGCAATTGGAGACCACGGAATCAAATGGGAAGGAAAAACGCTCCTGTAGTTAGCTTATGCTGATGATTTAAGCATATTAGATGAAAGTGTCAGCAAAATGAATGAATTTCTAGAGGTTTTGCGAGTTCAGGGTGCTAGAATAGGTTTGAAAATTAATGTTAAGAAGACTAAGTCACTAAGGCTAGGAATAAGTGAAGATTGAAAGGTGACGTTGGTTAACGAAAAGATTCATCAGGTGGGGAGCTTCAGTTACCTTGGTAGTATTATTAGTAAAAATGGTGGAAGCAGTGAAGATGTTAAAAGTAGAATAGCTAAGGCTCAGGGTGTTTTTTCACAGTTAAAAAAAGTTTGCAAGAATAGAAAGATAAGTCTGCAAACCAAGATTAGAATATTGGAAGCTACAGTGATAACAGTGGTCAAATATGGCTCTGAAGCATGGGCGCTCCGAAAAGCAGACGAAAATTTACTAGATGTTTTCCACAGAAATTGCCTACTGATTGACCCGGCTGATTGACCATATTTCAAACAGTAGGTTGTACGAAAAATGTGGTTCAATCCCGCTTTCTAGGGCTATAATGAAAGAAAGGTTGAGATGGCTAAGCCACGTTCCGCGGATGAAGGGTGACAGATTGCCGAAGATTGTCCTTTTTGGCCAACTGTCTGGGGCTACACAGAAAGCAGGTCGTCCTCGTCTGGGTTGGTAGGATGTCATAAATAACGATTTAAAGGAAACGGGAACTTTCTGGGAGGATGTAAAGAGGGAGGCCTTGAATAGATTAGGTTGGAAGAGGAGCTTGCATAGCTGTGTTGGCCTCAGGCGGCTTGGTGCTTCACTGAGTTATTATTATTAGTAGCAGTAGTAGTTTATAGCATCCTCTAACTTTTTTTGTACGGCGAATCAGATATAACAGCAGTCTTCCTGCTCCTTTGATTCGTTCTTTTTGCTTTTCTTCTGACGCTGCAATTTTCAAATGAAACAATAAATGCAATTGCGGAGTCCTTCATGTCAGTTGTCATCCTTGAGCAGCCTTTGTCATCCGTGTTTAATTGAAACTTTTTGACTGGGGTGCCATTACAACCAACAGTAAGGCTAGAAACTGTAACATCTTCATTCATAACACTACAAGTGAGGGATCTTCTTTATCAACAGCTGATCTAGACGATGATTTTCTCACTTGTTCTTTCTCTGTCACTGGAGGTTCCTCAGTCGCTTTTTGGGTTGAAGGTCCACCTTGTTGGATGTCAATAGTGTCAGTGGGTAGGAAATCTGAATCAGAGAATAAGACTGGGTTAAGTGGTCAAATTCCTGTTGCTTTAAACCCGTTAATTGCAGTATTAATAGAGGCGCTTTGGATAAACGCTGATCCGAAGAGCGTTGAAATTTGAAACAGCGTTACAACTTCCCCTGGGTTGCAACGGAGCCACTTCCGAAGCTCTTCAGCACAGTGGAGGCTCAAAGGCTTCATAAAAGACACATCAAGCGGTTGTAATTGTGAAAACAGTGCGGGAGTAAACACAGCAGAGAAACATCATTGTATCTTGGGTAGTCTATGACTTCTAGGTTCTTGGTGTGGGTGGAATCGGTATGGGTTTAATATGAGAAGAACCGAAAAGTCCTTCGATGTCATAGAGAATGCTACAAATTTTTTGAACCATCTTAAGAAAAGCTCAGCAGCTATTCATCCAGTACTGTAAACCTCAGCCCAACTCCTTGGAGGTAGTCCCAGCTCAGACTCCTTCTCCCTTTTCTTCCTCGGAAAAAACTAACATCGCGCGCATTTATTGACCCACTTTTGTTGTTATTTGTTGTTGTTTTCTTTAGTTTTTTTTTTAGTTTTTTTCCCTTTCTTTTCATTGTAAATAGTGTAACAGACAAACAGTACATTTGTATATATATATATATATATATATATATATATATATATATATATATATATATATATATATATATATATATATATATATATATATATATATACATATATATAGAAGATAGATATAGTGTTTTCTTTTCCTCTTTACCCCCTTATGTTTTTGTATAATGGACTTCAATAAATCATTGTTATTATTAGTTGAAAGTGATGTCATGCGATCGCTTTCATCCAGTCAAAGCCCATTTCATACTAAATTTCATTTAAACGTGGCAGATGGCAAAGTTTCTAAATAAACACCATGCATGCACATGCGTATTGACAGTGCGCAAGCACGCGTTTATAAGATGAGCAAAAGAAACATCGGCATGCTGAAGCTGAAATACTTCATAAGTCATAAGTCCCTGAGGTTCTCTTAGACCTAAACATCACGAAACCATAGTTTAAACCTGTGAAAGACTGGTCTAAATTGGACTTGAGTTTCAAAGCACAAAAAAAAATCGTCAAAGTGGACTCTAACGAAGAAATTTCTTTACAGAAAGTAAATGAGCGAAGTTTTGATCAGAAGATACGCACATTTATAAGGGGGAATGAGCATTCGATCCAAGCCCCCACCCCCGTGATCTTGGAATAGTTTGTGCAAAATTAATCTTCTTTAGTATGATTAAGTTGCTTATTGTGTTTTTTTTGTTTAAAAAAATTAGTAGTTAGCATTTTCTAAGTTTTAAATTCTGGATAAAAGAATGTAAATTTGTGTTGAAAGACCAGGAAATCTTACATTTCCAGCAATGACAAGAATTATAAAAAAACGAAAGTAAGATGAATGTCAAGATGCCAACCCATGCCAATTTCTTTGTAAATATCTCCTAGGATTCCCCTAAGCATTTACATAGTGGGATTAATCAGTTTGAATTTTAACCGAAAAGATTCAAGTTTCGCCTTAAAATGTGAAGGTCACCCCGACGTTAAATGTAACTCATTGTAATCAATTGCAATTGAGTTTATCACTGATAACCAATAGAAACCAGTCTCTGTCAAACAGATGTTTCCATTGGCTGTCAGTGACAAATATCTACCATGTTGAACGTAAGGCACATTTTGGACTTTCTGACGAAAGCCAGCCACGAAGTTCGATTAACAGCTGATTTGTGAAGTCTTAGAATGTACTGTAATTAGTTGCATTTGAGTTGTCCAAGTCGAAAGGTGCAATAAAAACTTTAAAGCAAAAAAGAGTATTATGGAGAACCTTGAAGGATCCATATCAGAATCCATTTTCAGGGGAAAGAAAGTTAAAAACATAAAAAAATAAAACGCACTAATTGGAGAAAGATTGCTTTGAGATTTTATAGATGAATAATCCAATTATCCCAGAGTTCTGTAATTTTTCCTTCAATAGCTTTTCAATTATCTACTTCAATAACTAGTTATCTGTTCAAGGTTATAGTTATCTGTTCAACTAGTTATTTTCTATATTTTCCAGGGGGGACAGACGCCAAAGCAACAGTGGTGCTGGGTGACAGTTTAGGTGGTATAGGGCACCAAACTACGACTTAACCCCGAAGAGGACGAGTTTGCAATCAATTAAAAATTCTGAGGAGCTAATTGATTTAGAAGTATCAATAATTATATTTAAGGCATCCCAGTTGCAAAAGAAGTAAACGGTGGCAATACTAGATTCAACCAAGTTGATTCGCTTTATTTGTAATAACATTAGGTTATTAATTAGGTAATTAATGTTATTAATGTTAATAACATTGCGTATCAGCTAAAATGAAGGGAGGTGAGTCATTGTGTAGGTGGGGGTAGGATAGATTCCTACAAAAGTATATTTTAATGGACAGACTGGTAACTCTTCCTGAGGCTTCAGATAAATATATTTATCTGAAGTATTTAACGAATGTATTTAAACAATATGTATGTATTTAAATGTATTTAAACGAATCTATGTATTTAAACGTAATTAAAACGAATCTATGTAATGTATTTACCGATAAGAAAATACTATTGTAGAGGTTGTGATGGTTCAGTTATATAGAAGATCAAAAGTCTCACAGAATTTCCATCCATACAAAGAATAATACTCCTTTTCATCCAATCGAAATTCTGTAGTAGTTTCATTTACAAGAACTTTTCACCGAAATTACTATTCATCGCCAATTTTTTTAGTATATTCGAATTTTATCCAAAAATGAAATTGCAAATGTTAACGTAAGACGGTACTAATCAACGTACAATTATTGATCTTCACATTTTAAAAACAATTATCCAGGAATTAAAGGGACTGATACCTTAAATAATATCTTGGTCAGGCCTGGTTATGATTTGGAAAGCAATCAGAAATTAAATAAAAAAAGAGCTTTTCAACTGAAAGCAAGGAACATATTTGGAGTCTATTTGAACAGAATATTCGTTATATGAAGGGGGCTGTCTGCTCTTTTGCTCCCTAAGCTTTACTGTGAAGTTCGGCTTTTTTTTTATCTATTTTCGAAAAAGGGGGGAAAATCCCATAGAAGTCATAGAATTTATTGAGAAATACATCATCAGATTCATCGTATCAAAGAACCCTACTGTATAGGTTTCAAACTCGTATTTGCAAAAATGTGGAATTTTGTAATTTTTGCTAGAAGTAAGATCACGGATGCGTGTTTATTTGTTTTTCCCCAGGGGTGATCGTATCGACGCTGTAGGCCTAGAATTTCGGGAGATGGTTCATGCTAGTTCTAGTGTCCTTTTAAGGGACAAAAATCACTAGAGGGCAGCTAGACCCCCTCCAACGCCAAAATCAATTTTCCCAAAATCGTCCGATCAGAATTTTGAGATAGCTTTTTTCAGCATAGTTGAAAGGCTCAATAAATATGTCTCTGGACATAAAATGATCCCGTATCCCCAAAGCCCCTGGAGAAAGGTTTTTAAGTTATAAAATTTGCCCATTGTTTTATTTTTTATTGGGAAGTATGCATATATTTTTCGGGTGGGAGGGGAGGACAAATTTTCGGCAGGGGGAATTTTCCATGGAGAGAGAAGTTTCCAGGAGGTGAACTTTTCAGGAGACATTTTACACTGGGTGAATTTGCCGGAATTTTTATACGATTCTTTCTTTATATGTCTTGCTTTCTCTTTACCAATTCAATTTTACGCGTGGACATGTTAAGGGTAATTGTCCGGGGTAAATGTTCACAACAATTGAATTGTCCAGAGGATATTTCTATGGGGAAGGGATTTTTCCGTGGAATTAGAGCCAGGTATCCTGGCCTTACTTAAGAAAATGGTCAGAAATTCAACAAAAACGAGTTTTTTCAACTGAAAGTAAGGAGCAACATTATAGCTTAAAACGAACAGAAATTATTACGTATATGAGCGGTGTTGCCGCCTCCTCAGCACCTCGCTCTTTACACTAAAGTTTGAATTTTATCCAAATTCCTTAAAACGACTTCTGAAACACAAAGATCGTCTAACTAGAACAATAAGTAATTTTTTTTAAAGCGCCGAAAAACAATTGCGTGAAGAGTGAAGTGTTGAGGAGGTGGCAATCCCCCTCATAGACGTAATTTCTGTTCGCTTTAAGTTTTAATGTGGCTATCAGTTGAAAAAATTGCTTTATTCAATTTGTATTTTTTCTTTATTTCATGAAGCTTAAAAACTAACATTTTTCTAAAGGCAGTGGAAAAAGTATGTCAATTAAAGTAAAAATATATAAAAATGAAAAAGTGAGTAATTGCAAAAAATACATAAAACAATAGTCTACTTACAAAAACTGAGATATAAACTCTCAGCATTCAGTTCTGTTGAGCAATGCTGAAGCGTTGGACGGATATTTTTTTACAATATCGATAGTTTTGATCTTAGTTGTCAAATACCAACATATTTAATGCCTTTAGACTCAGTGTTTATAAAAGTAACACATTATCAAAGTAGTTTGTTCAAAGTAAAACATTAAAACTAAGATTAAGAAAATCAGATAAAACAATTTGAATACATTGTTTGAATACCAAAAAACAATGTATTTGACATTTTTATGCTTCATAACTTTAAAAACTTAAATCTTTTTCAAAGTGACAACTAGATAAATATAATATTTCCTGGGAAAGAAAATAAATGATAATAAACCACAAAAAATGTGTCCTTTCACGGGGAAAATACAAAAATTCCCAGCATTCCCTTCAGGGGAAACATTTCTGATTATATTGGCTTCATATATCAGCTCATGGGTACTCTTGCAATGCAAGCAAAAGCTGGCGGCATATTTTTTATCGAAAATACTCCTTATTAAGCTGTTTTCTTTGTGTTTTCTATAATTATACGAACTTTCATGTGTAATAATAACTGCACTAATTACTAACAAACAAATACAGTATTGACTTGTCCCTAAATAGAGAAATACCCAGAAATGGAGATATTAGAATAGAGAAATGGATAATAGAGAATTACTCAGAAATAAATAAATCATTTCTTGTGTAGGTAAGATTTATGGTATTATAAACTAAGTTTGTTTTCATTCCAAAAATTTGGGGAAGAATTGCCCGAATACTCCTACAGAACTGTTTTCATTTTTCTCTCTTCGTCTTTGGATGCACAAACTTGCGTATGGAGAGAATATTAGGGTGAAATTGTCAAGTATATAATTGGAATAAGTAAGTATAACAATAAGTAACCCTTCTTTTAATATAAACTGAGTGGTTCCAAAACCACATGGCTATGCCTCACCAGACCCCAGTTTGCCCCACCCCAGGCTGAAATTTAGTTTGTTCAAAAATGTTGTCAAAACTAAGATAAGCCTGCATAATTCAAGGATCCATTGAAACTGGTCAGTTTTCTTTTGCACATTTTTACCTTTTTCATTACTGTGACTCGTTTTTCTGTTGACTCTCTCATTTTCACTTGATTTGGGAAAATTGGCTCCATCTTTGACCCCTCACCCACAGGATTTTGAAAAAATTACACCCTTGTTTGGGTATGGATTTAGTGATCTACTTAGAATATCGTTGCAAACCATGAACTAGATGACCTCTATTCCATTTGAATCAAAATGCTTAGCAAGATGCCTTCTCGGGACATACTTTTAAAAATGATTGCATCGTACTTACAAAAAAAGTGAAATTATCCGAAAATAATCATATAGAAGGGACAAAACCATGTTTGAAAAAAAAACAAGCATGGATCCTACACATGATACTCTAATTGGAATCTCACTGCACTACTGACAGAACCACGCCTGTAATAATCTAATTTTATATCTTAGTGTGCGTACCTTAATTACCTAGCTTATTGAGGGGGCTTGGAGGATGAACACACGGGGGTGTTATTGTAAACCTGCACTTAAGGGCTTCGGACCATAATTATTGCAACGATAATATCGTTCTATGCTTCCAAGCTTTTCGACTTAAGAAGTGCTATTTTAGTGCTATTAAGTAAAGATACAAGTTTTTTTTCAATTGAAAGTAAGGAGTAACTTCAGAATTTCATTACGAATAGAAATTATTCCGTATATGAGAGGGACTGTCCCCTCCTCAATGCCTCGCTCTTTACGCTAAAGTTTTTAATGGTTTCAAAAAGCAGAGTTGTGACAACGAGTTAAACTTAAATGTAAAGAGCGAGGCGTTGAAGAGGGGACAGTCCCTTTCATATGCAAAATAATTTCTTTTCGTTTTAAGTTTTAATGTTACTCCCTAATTTTAGTTTTAAAAAACTTGTTTTTTATAATTAATTTCTGAGGTTTTTCAACTAAAGCAAGTTCGAATTAGGCTGACCGTACATGAAAAATTAGAAAAAAAAATTACGTATTAATTTTGTCAGACTCGTTCCATATATAAAGGGCTGCCCCTTCCTCAATACCTTGCTCTTTACGCGAAAGTTGTTACCATTTTTAAAAAAGCTCCTATTCTAATTAAACGGCCCCCTTATTTCAGTAGACGCTCTAAAAAAAATGGTACAAACAGTCAAACTTTAGCGTAAAGAGCAAGGTATTGAAGAGAGGCAACCCTTCATATATTGAACAGTTTCTTCTCGTTTTTCAAATAATGCCAGTAATTCTGGCTCATCCTCTGTAAAATATACCCTCCTGCCACGGATAATTTCTCGAGGGAAATTTGATCCAGCATAAAGTTCACCCCCTCCCGTCAAATTCCCTCCAGAGAGTTCCATTCTTGCTGAGAATCCTTCTCCCTGTGAAATTGCTTCGGACGATTTAGCCTGAAAAAATCTCCCAGGCATTTTTTCATTTGAATAAGACTTTAATCTCTAATCGGTTTCTACAATCACTCCAGAAATATCCCTTTCTGTGGGAATTATTTCCTGAAAATCAAAATACGCGGAAATTTTTCGCATTGTCTCCAAATGGAAAATTTGGCAGAGAGAATATAATAGAAATACAAGGAGTTTCACAAAGTAATCGCCCAGCATAATATATCTCCTGGAATATTCGCTTCACCTCCCCCCCCCGAAGTTTCCATCCCCAAGGAAGACTCTCCATACAGAAATCCACCCCAAGCACAAGCCCCCCAAAAATAAATGTCTGTATACTTCCCAATAACAAATACTATGCGTCAACAATGAGCAGAGTTCATAGATTACAGGCCTCTCCCTACGGACTTTGGGGGATCATTTTACACCTAAATACAAAATTATCTCATCTTTTAACTATACTGAACTAAAAGGCTATCTACTAATTTCGATAAGATAATTTTTGGGGAAACTGGGCGTGGGAGGGGGCCCAGTTGACCTCCAATCTTGTTCGTCACTTAAAAAGGGCACTAGACCTTTTAATTTGCATTCAACTGCACCCTCTCCATATCTTCTAGGAAACTTATTTCGATACAATCACCCCTGGAAGAAAAAAAAAACACACACATCTGTGATCTGTCTTTTGGAAAAAAAAAAATAGCAAAATTCCACATTTTTTGGCAGAAAAAAGCTCGAAACTTCTACAGTAGGATTCTCTGGTATGCTGAAACTAATGGTGATTTTTACCTAGATTCCTTCAATTTTAAGGAGTGTTTCCTCCTATTTGAAAATCGGGTAAATTTTCTCCAGATAACAACTTTTGATGGGTAACAATAAACTTGATGAATCTTATATGTTTGGAATCATTTTATAATCTACTGATATTAAAATTCCGTTTTTGAAAGTTTCGGTTCCTATTGAACCGAGTCACTCCTTACTTACAGTTCGCTACCGCGAACTGTCTGATATCATACGGATGGTACAATTGATGAAAATCACGTAGATGTCACCAATAGCTTTCAAATGAGCCACTAAACGTCACTCTAAAAAGTTCTGGTAGCCCACTAGCCCCAGATTTTTCGCTTGAACCATGACGTCGAAAGTGCCGCTTTTAATGCAGTTTGGAATTTGTTGATGGTGGAATTCATAGGAAGAACGTAGATATGAGCAATGTCTTTTATATGAGCTTATTAAATCTGTTTAAGATACCTGTAATACCAATACGCCCATATCGATACGCATCATACCGATACATCTGATACCGATACAAGGTAGAGCCCTTTCCCCAGCGATTGGACAATCATGTCATCCACAAAACCTTTCAACTACGTTGAACAAAATGGCTATTTCAAAATTTTGATTGGATGACTTTGGAAGGAGGGGGCCTTTTAAGGAGGGGGGCTAAATGTCTCCAATTTTGGTCACTTAAAAAAGACACTAGCAAATTAAATTTCCGTCCGAGCCAAGTCATTCGCAATCCCGAGTGGGAAAAAAAGCAAAGAAAAGGAGACATGCCAGTGCTACCCATGTAAAAAAGTCATTTTCCTTCGTGTTCAGGGTGGAGGACTGTAATTGTCCTACGAAAGCTTTTCGACCATGCTGATTCCAATGGTGTACTTTTTTATTTCGATCTGACACCATTTTCAAGGGGTTTCAAGCTCTTATTCGAAATCACCATAACTTTGCTTTCGCAATAAATATTTACTTTTGAGATTGGCCGAAACAATAGTTGTCATTCCTGATTCAGCGTCAGATGGCGATTTTTCTTCACTAGGCAGTTTTTTTTTTTAAAACGTGTTTTTCAACTTTCGGTATGATTGGGCTGTGGTTCGCTCTTTACTAGGTTGCAGCTACTGCTAAAACCATGATAAAAGGAACCTTTAGCTAAGAACCTCTAAGATAAAAATCTCCTATAAGAGGTATAAACCTGCCTGACCTTGATTTCAATAGATGATTTTTTTTATGTTTATTATACAACGTTTTCTTCGGGGATGACGAATTAAAGGCTAAAATCTACCGCAAAGTTTTGAAAGAAATATCAAAAATTACAAACTAATAAATCATTTTCATAGACTAATTTTCCGTATGCCTTGCTTACTGGAGATTCTTCCTTAAAAGGTGTGGAATTTCTATCATTTAAGTCACCAAAGAGATGGGAGTTCCTGGTTTGAACTGGGCCTTCATAAAATCTATTTTAAAGAACGATGGTCAAGAGTTAGGCAAGAAAACACATTTTTTTTCTGGAAGGGAAAGAATCGTGGAGAGAAGCTAGGATCATTAAATTGGGGTTGGGGTCTTAGTCCAAAGGAATTTTTACGTATACGTGCATATCCAAAAGTGTGTCGACGACATATAAGCAGTCACATTCAATACGACATGCTTTAGTGGAAAAAAATTGTTATGAGTGATTTTCAAAGCGTAACACTGTAGATGAAACGTCTTTTTACGTCACTTACGTGCTGCTACGCAAAAGCGCGTAGTATCGTAGCCACCAGTGTGAAGGTCTGAAGACATGCTTGTCCATGAGACTTGTTTCCCCCGCCCCCACTCCAAAAAAAACACAACATGGATCAACTGGAAGTCACAACAGTAAAAAACAGTGTAAGATTTTCAGCTTTTACGTAAAGGACGTCAGTCCTTGAGGAGAAAGAGACATCGATTCATTGAAATGTCAGGGGATAATGTCTTGAAAAATCTAGGTGAATTTTCCCAACAAGCATACCGGAAAAGTATATTCGTCGAAGAAAATAACTGAAAAAAAGGTAATTTTTAAAACCTAAAGGGAGATAATACCCACCCCCAATTGGCATCACTTGCCCTGCTTCATTTTTCATCTGATTCAATTTCTCCAAAATATATATTCCTCCAGTTTTCGCTTTCTTTGTTAAAGTTGCTGTTCCTACGTTTTCTCTCAATATATTTTATGTTTTTTTGTGTTTTTTTTTATTCTAGTAATTTCTAGATAAGCTCGATTTTGCTAAGAGATAGCACGATATTGTGGATGAGTACAAAAAACAAAAACACATGAACACACCCACTACAGCCGCGTGTTTACAAATCGTCAATGTATCTACAGAAACTTTCAGTTTGAGGAAACGTTTAGTCTATCTACCTCCTATCAGATGTGGTATAAAAAACGTAATAATTTTTATAAGAAAATAAAAAAATAAAAACAAAATACAGAAGTAGCTTACTGCTGAAAAAGAACACTTCTTTTTTGTTTGTTTTTTTAGAGCACAAATTGTATGTGGGTCATTCAAAATAAAAATAATATACAAAGTACTCTGTAAATTTTTTTTCTCACTAGAATTGATATAAAAATACGTTTTGGGTTTACTGACATGTTATTAAGGGCCATTTATTTTCGCAACAAAGGTCCTAGTGGGTGTCCTACCTACTTTAAATTTATCTTTATACTAAAATCTAAAGTTCCAACTGTTTCTGTGAGTAAGAAAATAGGATATAAAGGATTTAAAAAAAAGAAACTTTTCAACGTTTCAAAACAGAACACGATGCAAAAAATTGGTTGGACCAATAAACAGAACTTTCTCATTTTTGGAGAGTGGATTGTAAATATTTTTTTCTTTTTTACAAAATGTCACAAAACACCTTTTGAATTGCTATTTGTTTTGTTATTTGTTGTTGCTACTGATTATATCGACATTTCATTTTTTGCCAAGTAGTTTACTCCAGTCCATTCTTTTATTAGAATACTAATATATTCTAATAAATTATGATGTATTCTAATAATAAATTAATAAATTATAAATTAATAATATTAATTATTAATATTAAAATTAATAATAATAATATTAATATTAATTTATTATTAATTTAATAATAATAATATTAAAAATTATTAATTATAAATTAATAATTAAATAATAAATTAATATATTCTAATAATTATGAATACTATGTGTAGACACATAGTAGTGTCTACTAGCAGACACTGATATACTGCACTCAAAAAAATAGAAATAAAAGTATAGCATAAATATATGTGGAAAATTCTGTCAGAACCACTAAACCATGGCTAATTAGTTCAGTCCGCTCTTTTACAAAGAGAGTGCACACACATATTAAACAAGTTTTTTTTATGGATTTCGTTGCATAGCTACTTAAAACAATGCCATAATTACATTGTTGTTCCGATCATTAAAAAATACTCAGCATGAAAACAACCTAGCAGACCTACCTCAGTAAAATTATATTAAGCACAGGCAGGAAAAAGTAATTTCAACTGCATAAGTAGTTGCTAAAGTGGATATAATTGACGTTCTTAAGAATTGGCAACTCTCAACATAGAGCTAAACTGAAATTCAGTACTGCGTAGGAAGTTGCAATCTCTGGACATTTTTGCTCCAAGATTTCTTTGATCCTCACTTGTACATTTTGTGTGGGGTTACAAGCGTCTCATCAACGTGTACTATAGCTCCTGTGCCCACGCACTACATTTATATGGACTAGAATTACTAGGTAAGCTATTGGGAGTAAATTCAAGTTAAAAAATAATAAATTAAGTTTGTTCATTGGGTTTTGACATTATGTGTTATCCCTTGAAACTTTTTTTAGTTTAAATCATACCTGTTATTTTTGCATTGATGATAACATGTTATACATCTAATCTTGGTACTTCTGTGTTGGGGTGACTACAATCAAGAAGTGAAGTTAGATTAATCATAATGACATAAACCAAAATATGATGAAAATATATTGCTTTAGTAACAAAATTATGGAAACTACAACAGAGAATTGTTGAAGGCAAGCAGTCCAGAACACATTATATTAAATACCTAACCTAACTACTACTACTGTTACCACTAACAGCTCACCAAGCCACCCATCAAGCCACCTGATGCCAAAACAGCTACGCACAGTCCTTCTCCATACCAATCTATTCAAATTCTCCCTCTTTAAATTCTCCCAGGAAGTTCCCTCTTGCTTTAAATCTTTCTTTATAACATCCTCCCGCCCCAGACGAGGACAACTTACTTTCCGTTTAGCCCTAGACAATTGGCCAAAAAGGACAATCTTCGGCAATCTACCATCCTTCAATCACAGAACGTGCCCTAAACATCTCAACCTTTCTTTCATTATAGCCCTGGAAAGCAGGATTGAACCACATTTTTCGTACAGCCTAATTTTCGTCCACTTTTCGGACTGCCCATGCTTCAGAGCAATAATTGACAACCGTCATTACTGTATCTTCCAATATTCTAATCTTGGTTTGCAGACTTATTTTCCTATTCTTCCAAACTTTTTTTTAATTGTAAAAGAACACCCTGAGCCTTGACTATTCTACTTCTGACATCTTCACTTCTCCAACCGTTTTTACTGATAATACTACCAAGGTAAGTGAAGCTGCCCATCTGATCAATCATTTTGTTACCCAACGTCAACTTTCATCTTCACTTATTTCTAGCCTTAGTGGCGTAATCTTTTCATGCCTATTATATCACTCTGAACTCGCAAAACCTCTAAAACTTCATTCATTTTGCTCAAACTCTCACCTAGGATGCTGAAATCGTCGGCATAATCTAATTCCAGGAGAGTTTTTCCTCCCAATTTGATTTCGTGGTCTCTCATTGCCTTTCCTGTGCTCCTTAGGACAAAATCTGTCAAATGAATCCATATAAAGAGCGATAAAATACAATCCTGCTCAACTCTTGATATAATTAAATAATAAAAAAAGTTTTTTTTAACGGAAAGTAAGGAGCGGCATTAAAACTTGAAACGAACAGAAATTACTCCGTATACAAAAGGGGCTGCTTCCTCATCAACGCCCCACTCTTTACGCTAAAGTTTGACTCTTTCTCTTAACTCTACTTTTTAAAACAGTAAAACACTTTAGCGTAAAGAGCGGGGCGTTGATGAGGAAGCAGCTCCTTTCATATACGAAGTAATTTCTGTTCGTTTTAAGTTTTAATGTCGCTCCTTACTTTCCGTGAAAGAAACAATTTTTTTATTTAATTTCTTAACGTTTCTGAATCAATGCATGTTTTGATTTTGGCTCTCCGCAGATGAATAATTAAAACAAAATTTGCATATTTATTTTTTTGGCTAAATGGCTTTCTCATAGTTTTGATAGAATGATTTTGAGAAAAAAAGGAGCGGTGGAGGAGGCCTGGTTGCCCTTCCATTTTTTGGTTACTTAAAAAGGCAACTAGAATTTTTAATTTTTTACGAATGTTTTTGTTAGTAATAGATATACATAACTTACAAATTAGCTTACGTAACGAAATTTTGTATTCTCATGTTTTTATTACGTATATGAGGGGGTTCATCCCTCGTCAGTACCTCGCTCTTTACACTTAAACTTAAATTTTGTCCCAATTTCTTAAGAATGACCCCTGAATCGCAAAAGCCGTAGAATAAATAGTTGAAATTACTAAAAATACTTTAGCGTAAAGAGCTGGATATTAGGAGGAGGTGAGCCCATCATATACGTAATAATTTCTATTCGTTTTAAGTTTTAATGCTTCTCCTTACTTTCAGTTGAAAAAACTTTTCATATTTATTTTTTCATTGTTTTCTTTTAAATAATGCTAGAAAATCCTGCGCTCCATTCATGAAAATTTTCTTCCCCCATAACAAATTAATTTAACACCCAATTTAACTAACTCTATATATTAGATATTTAATTAAAATATACCTGTATAGTACTTTATTTCGCTCATGCTAAACTAATTATCTCCGATTGGACATACAAAACCGGTTTCATTACATATCAAGAACTAAGTATGGTCTCTATAATACGTAAATAGCCTAACCGAGCCCCTTTTTTTGAATTTAAAAAAGAGGGAATAGTTGTGGGAAAAGTCAAAGTCATGGCCAATTGTAGAAAAAAGCCAAGACAGATTGTTGAATTAAGTGGGCAGCCCAGTCAAGGGTTAATTTTATCCCTTTGATTGCCGTTGTTACTGTCTGCCATTTATGCTACACCTTTCCGTGCATGTGTGTCCCTTCACAAATGCCAAACTAGAGTCGTACCTGTTGGAGGTTCTCGCTGGGGAACACACGCAGGTTGACTACGGGTTAAATTACTTGAAAATTTTCCTCTCATGGCTATCACTCGACAACGCTGAACTAGAGTCAACCCTCTCATGCTAATTCACGGTGGGTTGGGTTCAACCTGTTGGAGGTTCTCTCTCAGGCTAGTTCACGGTCGCAGAAAGGGGGAAGCAGCATATTGACAAATTTGGCAATCTATTTACAACTGATTATCCCGCCAAAGAAATGAATATGAATGGAAATAACGAGTCCAATTCAAGGCCTACAAGGGCCTCCTGCAATCTGCCTCGACTCTTATGCAAGTGAACTTGCATTTATAAGCCAAGGGATTTGGGCGAGAAACAAAAATTTCAACTGTCTGTAATTGACTACAAAAAGTCGAGTAGACATGGGCTAGATGGGAACCCCAAATGAGAATGAGTATATTGTTGGTATGTGTGAAGCGGATGGTTACTACCACTTGAGCAATGGTCTAATCGCAGCATCCCATACCAGGTCTGAATCCTGCTTGATTTGGCCTCGTCCAATCATATCTAATATTTCTGAACCTATTTAAATTTTTGAATTCTAAGTTGGAATATTAGCCTCGGAATTGAAATCAACATCAGAAAGCCTTAAATACTTGCTTCTGTGATACCATTTAATACCATTTGTGAAGCATGTGCTTATTGAAAAATTTGATACTGGACTTCTATTCGACAATATTAGGATTTCACTTGTCGTAACAACTTCAGGAACACTAAACTACAAGTTTTGATGGAGATCAAATGTAAATTATGAAATGTGTATTTAAAGCAATTTGGTTTCAGATAGTCATACTTTGACCTTAATGACTTAATTATTGGTACATGATCATTTAGAAATGCTCCCTAAATAACATCTGATTACGCTTACCACCGTTCCACAAATAATTTCTGATTATGCTTTTCCCTTAATATCGCCAGTTGGAAGAGGTGAAAAGACAGGTGTTCCAATCAGAAGGGGATGGGATAAATTACCGTCTCCTACATGTTGAAAAATATTTTTTTTTGTATTTTGATAAATAAAAAACAGACAATCCTTGCCATCCTCCCTACGTTTTCGTGAATTGGTGACCCTGTAAACACGACTGTTTGTAAGCAAAACGGGGATTGTACAAGAGTGTAGTTGGTCGGGGTACACTGGGTCCTTTATTCAAGCGGATTGAAATTGCGGGCATGATTGTGCTTTTTTATACGGTGCAATGCACCCATTATTTGTAAAAGATGTGCGTTTTTTTTACCTTGACCTTTTCGAACACAATTTTAGCCTCAGATTTGCAATCAGCGAGTTCAGTATCTTTAGACTTTAATTACCATCTTTAACTAAAACTACTCTTAATTAGAGCTGCCTATGCAAAGGAAACCGATAATGATTGGTTAAGAATGATCTTCTCTAGACATTGAAGCCAGGCGTACGCGACTTTCGGAAATCCCTTACACCAGGTGACGTGTGCCAAGAGTGGCGAAAATGTACAAAGAGAAGTGGAACTTTGCCAAGTGGGGTAAAACTGTGTAAAGCGTGGCAGAACTGTACGGCACACGTGGTGCTCCGAGATGCACAGCAGCTTGTTGACAATGTGTGACCCCTCGCATAGATTTGTACCTGAGCACACATGTGAAGTTTTGGGAGCATATCGGTGGTGTTTCAGGTCTGACCATGCCTATCTCCTTAAGCAAAAATGCGCTCTAATAGCTTATTTTATTTTTAATTTTTAGAACTCTTTGCAACAAGTAGTACTATAGATCCTTAAACAGTATAATAATGTGCTTAAGTTACACGGTATGATGTAAATCATTAGTAGCTCTTTAATTAATTAAAGAAAATATCCTAAAAAAAATATCCATATTAAATTTAAGCAGAATTAAACTCCTATAAAAGTTCAAGTTTTAAAGGGACAAAATAGACACAGGAACACGGCACTAAGTCAAAGGTCGGCTTAGGGCAGAATCAGAGCTCCGAATCATAAAATTAGCTTAGCCAACATTTGATCACCAGTTGTGTTTATTTATTTTTTGCTTGTATTAAGTTCAAATAGTAAAAGTCGTAAGCCCGAATTAGCCTGATCTGGCAAATTTTTCTAAATTGTTCTGATTTTGTAACGACCCTGAGGTAATTGAGCAAACTGTAACTCCCATCAGATATATTAAATTTCCATATTTCCAATTAATGTCCCTGATTGCGCTAATAAAACTGAATATGACTAGTGAAATTTGGGATGTATCCCAATTAGTTAAACAATTTCGGGAAGTCATGTCAAAATTGCAGCACTCTACCAACGACAATAACTGAAATTTCGGGCTTTATATCCGGGGTCATCGATACAAAATCCATCAAAGCTCTAACGAAGTGACCTCCGTGCAAATTACTAAAAGAAATGTATTAATAATAATTTAGTTACTGACACGCAAATTATATTTAAATTATATCGCAGTTTGTGATGTTTTGGTCGATAAGAATACTAATAGAGATGGTAGTTCTTCTATGCATATCAGACAAGTAAAACTGCAAATTGGCAAAATACCCCAGTTTTAGTTTTTGCAAGTGTCTCAAGAAACAGGATTTTGACTTGACGCAAGGCAATACAACTCTTTCTTTTGAATACGCAAATCCAAGACTATAGACCAGACGTTTCTAAAGTGGTATCGGAATTCTAAGAAGGATCATTATCTGCAATTTAGCATCGCTCTGAATACTGAATCACTATAGCCTAATAACAGAGAAAAATGGAAGTACTTGTAGAATACTATCCATAACTGTTTTTCTACAAAAAATAACTTTGAAAAAATCAAACAGTTCGTGGTAACGAACTGTAGTAAGGAGGGACCTGGCTCAATTGTAAACGAAACTCTAAAAAACGGAATTTTGATGCTAAAATATAC
Organism: Artemia franciscana; assembly: GCF_032884065.1. Classification (NCBI taxonomy): domain Eukaryota; kingdom Metazoa; phylum Arthropoda; class Branchiopoda; order Anostraca; family Artemiidae; genus Artemia; species Artemia franciscana. Next base: position 10,501,758 of record NC_088878.1, on the reverse strand, counting down.
ATCAAAGGAATCAGATTTTCATGCTGATTTTAAATATATAAGTGTATTCAAATTTAGTCTTTGTCATCAAAAGTTACGAGCCTGAAAAAAATTGCCTTAGTTCAGAAAATAGGGGAAAACACCCCCTATAAGTCACAGAATCTTAACGAAAATCACACCATCGCATTCGGCATATTAGAGAACCTTGTAGCAAAATTTTCAAGCTCCTATCTACAAAAAGGTGGAATTTTGTATTTTTTGCCAGAAGACAAATCACGGGTGCGTGTTTATTTGTTTGTTTCTTTTTTTCCCAGGGATCATCGTATCGACCAAGTGGTCCTAGAATGTCGCAAGAGGGCTCATTGTAACGGAAATGAAAAGTTCTAGTGCCCTTTTTAAGTGACCAAAAAAATTGGAGGGCCCCTAGGCCCCCTCCCACGCTTATTTTTTCTCCAAAGTCAACAGATCAAAATTTTGAGATAGCCATTTTGTTCCACATAGTCAAAAACCATAATAACAATGTCTTTGGGAATGACTTACTCCCCCACAGTCCCTGGGGAAGGGATATTATTTTTTCTATTGTTTGGTAAATGACGACTTATACTTATTGACGACATGACTGCCTGTCCATGGATTATTCTTTATGGTTGATTGTGTATGGCTATGCTGTTTGACCAATGTGATTGTATGGATGAGTAGGGTTAATGCCTCATTCAAGTGCTGGTCTATATTAATCACTAATTTAGGAAAACAGTCTTCCTTTTCTCCTTCTGTCTTTTTTTTTGTGTGTGTTTGTGCTGTTGCATTGGTGATTTCTCTTTTCATGATATAATAATGGTTATTGGAAAGTGTACAGTCGTTTTCAGGGGATTTTTTTTTTATTTTGGGGGTGGGGTTGAGGGGAGGGGGCTTTGTGGGAGGATCTTTCCCTGGAGAAATATGTCATGGGGAAACAGAAATTCAATAAAAAGGGCGAAGGATTTTCTAAAATTACTATAAAAAACAATGAAAAAATAAACATGGAAAAGTTTTTTTCAATTGAAAATAAAGAGTAGAATTGAAACTTAAAAAAAAACTTAGATTATTAAGTATATAAGGGGTTCTAAAAGTACTTTAGCATAAAGAGCGAGGTATTTAGGAGGAGATAAGTACCTCGCTCTTTATGCTATAGTATTTTTAGTAATTTCAACTATTTATTCTACGGCCTTTCTGATTCAGGGGTCATTCTTAAAGAATTAGGACAAAACTTACGATTTAGTGTTAAGAACGAGGCATTAATGATGGTACAAACTCCCTCATATACATAATAAAAATTAAAGAATATAAAAGTTTGTTACGTAAGTTAAATCTCAAGTTACATATTTTTTATTAATAAAAAAAAATCGTTAAAAATTAAAATTTATAGTTGCCTTTTATGTGACCGAAAAATTGCATGGCAACTAGGCCTCCTTCTCCATCTCTTATTTCTCAAAATTATCTGATCAAAACTAAGAGAAAGCCATTTAGCCAAAAAAGGAATTAATATGCAAATTTCACTTTAATAATTTATGTGTGGAGGCCAAAATCAAACATACATTAATTCAAAAACGTTCAGAAATTACATAAAAAACCTAGTTTTTTTAACTGAAAGTAAGGAGCGACATTAAAACTTAAAACGAACAGAAATTACTCCGTATATGAAATGGGTTGTCCCCTCCGCAATCCCTCGCTCTTTACGCTAAGGTTTGACTCTTTGCCACAATTCAGCTTTTACAAAACAATTAAAAGCTTTAGCGTAAAGAGCGAGGGATTGCGGAGGGGACAACCCATTTCATATACAGAGTAATTTCTGTTCCTTTAAGTTTTAATGTCGCTCCTTACTTTCAGTTAAAAAAACTAGTTTTTTTATGTAATTTCTAATTAAATCGCAGAATCAAAGCACGTGTTTGGTGTCACTTGCCAGGAACCAGCTCAAAGCTAAAACATCGACTTAGGAGATACTCAGTGATATTAAAAAGAAGGATTCTTTCACCGAAACAAAAAGCGTTTTTCGATTCTCTAGTCCCTTACAGAGATGTCTTTTTGTCACAAGGGTCAAATTGGTTTCGTAAAACGTCACTAGCTTGCTAACGGGTGTCCCCTTTTCTTTCCCTTTTTTAATTACGACATGGTTATTTGCACATTTTATGTTAGGTATAATCTTTTGTGCATATGTAAGTATTCATACTAGCATTTTTTTGACAGTTTTTTTTTTGGCACGAGGAAATGAAAAAATGGGAGAAAAATAGACTAAGTTCATAAAGCTTTAAGAATAGGTGCTGGGGTCGGCATCAACAGCCTCTACAACTCTAATAGATAACTAGAGAGCGGGCATCTTCACGGGAATTTTTGTTGGGAGGGGAGGGGGGTAATAAAAAATATTTGATAAGCCTGAGCGAGAGAAACAACTTTGCATGTATATTTTAATTAAATATTTAATATATAGAGGCGGTTAGGTTTTTAACATAATACGTTCTGGGTGGCTTGCTTTTGATAATTTTCTTCTTGTATAATTTTTTTCTGGTAATTTTGCTAATAAAGTATTATATTTTCATCATATATTGCATTATGATTAACCTAACTTCACTTCTTGAATGTTATCGGGATATTTAACAAGTACCAGGAAATATAAAAATATATAACCCGGAGGAAAATAAAACAAAATAAATAAAGGATAAATAAATAATAAATAAATAATATATAAATAAATACAAATAGAAAGGAATGATGCACAAAATCTGGCGTTTTGGTAGACCCCCCCCCCCATGTTCGTACCTTGACAAAGCTACTTTTGATTCTGAAACTTTCGTATAAACTGATCGAAACTTCGATTTAAGGAACTTGAAGCTCTGTACACGTTTTCGAAACTGACTCAGATGCTTTGTATTTTACAAACAGCTAGTGAAAACAAGATCTTCAAATTAAGTATCTTCTGAATCAAATTACGATCCTAGTTAGAGATACAACCAGGAATTAACAACCCCCTCCCTCCCCCTTTCCGTATCTTTTAATGTAGCTTCCAATATTCTAATCTTGCTTTGCACACTTATCTTCCTATTCTTCCAAACTCTTTTTATCTGTGAAAAAATAGCCTTAGCCTTGGCTATTCTATTTTTAACATCTTCACTGCTCCCACTGTCTTTAACCCATCCAATTTAACCCATTACTGGGAGAATGTTTGCAACTCACAGGACGTCTGCACACGCCGGTAGGCCCCTTTGAGTGTACAAATGAGAGACCTTCTTCCTCCTCCACCTGTATTTACAACCCCAAGCAAGGGTGCCCCAGTTTTTATTATGGACCAATTTTTGTTAAGTTCCTAAAAATGATCTAACATTGCTCAGGATATCAGATACATTTTGACCATATACAGCCTTGTTTCTCAAAACTAAAAGCCAAGTTTCTCAAAATGATCTAATATTAGTAAGGATATTAGATACATTTTTAGAAAAAGGATCCTTGTTTCTCAAAACTAAAAGCTAATTTCCTGAAAATGATCTACCATTGTTAAGGATATCAGATGCATATTGACCATATACATGCTCAAAACTATAGCAGTACCGCAAAGTCAGAAAACCAGCACAATTTTTCCCAAAGAGCTGGTAACAGAAGATTGAACCCTTGTCAGAGGCTGAAGTTCCCTTTCCTAGTCGTTTCCTACAATCTTTGTACCGGCCGTTTGCTGTCCGTATGCTTAGAGACATCTACATTTGGAGCGGAAACGTTCCTGTTGTATGATAGATATGGTATAAATGCAAGTGCTGAAATTCTTGAAAACTGAAATTTAAGTTTGTCTCCAAGAAATAACAACCAGTGCTGTCTACTAAAACCATGAAGTTGTTCATAAAGGCCTACATAAAAAAAGCAGTTTTAGGAAGTTAAAAAGCAATTCATGTAGCTTAAAGTCTTGATTAAGCCTTCAATTAGAAATAAAAGTCAATCAGTTCAAAATGAATGATCAGGCACACAAACAAGGTATTGGTCGAAATCAAGAGGGGCAAAAAAATAGGAAACACGTCCCACATGCCTCATATCTCAATTAATATCACTGTCGAGGTAGCCTTTCAGGATAAACTGTAATTGATTATGTAAAGACTTAACAAGTTTTGAAAACATTTACGCATATTTGAAACTAAAAAATATGCCTAATGGAGCAAATAACGATCACTTGAGCAGCGCATTAAAATGCGCTGCTCAAGTTCCACCTCAATTCGAGCCAGAATCAAATTTAAAACGACGATAAAATTTGTGAAAAGGAGTTGATGAACAGGCCGGATCTGATATTTTTACCAAGGGGGTGGGGTCCAAAAAAACTGTAGGAGACGCATCAAAATTTATTTACCAGCATTTTTGTTGCCTTTTTACGAATCAGAAATTTTTTTGGTTGGAGGAGGGATTCAAACCCATTATCCCCCCTCAATGTGGCCTTGGTTGATGTCAACACTTATTACCTTAATTCAAGGATTTAGGCACCGCGCCTATTGGCACCACTTCAAATGTAGGGATGGGGTATTTTTCAATCAAAATACCAAAGAGTTATATTCTAAGTTTAGAGAGAGGGGGCAAAACAATTTAGGGACATGTGTCCCCACTAATTAATATCCCTGATTAAGCCAAATATGAATTAAGGATCCAGGCAGGTTGTCAAAATAACTACTATACTCCTCATGAGCAGGTAGTGGTGCAGTTAAGTTAAAGGAACTCTTCAACCCGGCTCCGGAGTTATTACATGAAACACTTTAGCATCTTGAATTGCATGCATAATTAAAGAGTTAACTTAAAGAGTTTTAATGTTTTATTCTTGTAGCCAAGGTCAGCATTAGCAAAAAACCGGAATAAGTTGAGGAGGAAAAATTATTAATAGTTGAATACTTATTTGCAAAATTTGAAATAGCTCAACAAGGAAAATTATGTTAAGCACTTTAGTTGCATCCGGAAATTGCAATTGTATAAGCTATGTAATTAATTAATGCAAAATGTCAGGATGTCTGCATATATTTTAAGTGCTAAAAATTTTAACTGTCATAATTCTTTTGAGCCTGAACGATCTTACGTCAAATGGATCATCAAATTAGAAAATAGGAATTATGAGCTGAATTATTAATACAAGACGTAATTTTGGTTAGCGAAACCAATTAAGTGGCGTTTCCTTAGGTCCTGTTTACACGTAACCTTAGCTGGATATCAATATCTAGATATTACTTTTCGGGCCAATCAGAACTGCATATAAAAAGAGATAATGGTCAAAAAGTCAAAAAATGATCAAAAAGGAATGTGTTTGGACATTGATGTCCAAACAGACTCCTTGTGCAAGACTCAGGTGTGCGTAATAGCCTCTTGAGGGGCTAGTAGCTCCAATAGTATACCCCATTTATTTGTCTTTAAATCCACAATACCCTCACTAATTCTGTTATTTCAAACTTTCTCAACTGTGAAAAAAAAAACTCTGAGCCTTAGCGACTTATTCTCCTTAACATTAATTTTCAAATCTACTCCAACGCCCTGAACTCGAAGAACCTCTACAACTTCATTCATTTTGCTCTAACTTTCATCTAGGATGCTTAAACCATCAACTTAATCTAAGACCAGGAAAGTTTTTCTTTCCTCTTTGATTCTGTGTTTTGATGCTGAAGACAAGTTTTGAGAGAAGAACAGTAAGGTTTTAGGAAGGGTACAGGATTCTAATAGTAGAAAATGTAAACACAGAATCGAGAACTTACGTCTTTTTACTAGAGTAACCTAGTCTACAAGTGTTTAGTATGACAAAGAAAAGGCAACATAGGCCTAATAGGAATACTTGAAATGCTAAGATTGATAATTTAATATATATAGTTAGGCATAAAAAAATTTGCTATTCTACAATAAAATTTTCCTAAAAAATTAAAACAGGCATGTCTACAGAAGAAGAACTATTAGGAGCAAACTACTGTAAAGAAATACCCTAACATCTTCTTTGTCAAAATTCCAAGATCCGTTAGTGAAGTCTCAATATCCTTAGATGACTACGCGCCGATTCTGCCATGTGACAGTCACTGGTAAAACAGCCAAAAAATCGATATTATTGCTATTTCTGCATGATTTTTGTATATTTAAAGCTGCATATGTCACCCTTGAAATTCTGAGCATATCCAAAGTAAAATCCTGGTTACATACCCGATTGAAAACCTGCTGGAGTAAAATAAATATAATAGTAAGAACTTGCTGAACTTGTTTACCTTGGATTTGCAATATTAGATAAGAATAATAGTACATACACAAAACAATAGCCACTTTTTCTAATAATGTGGTTGCAACATTATCTCTGAAAACATTTCCACTTTCACCTATAAGCCACATGCCATCCTGGTTGTGCAACAGCTTAGCGTTTATACGAAAAAATAGCCTAGAGCTGCTTATTTTCAATATAATTTCTAGAGAATTCCAGCACTTGATAGGGGAACTTTTTCCAATCTTATTCCCAGCCTTTTTTGTAGTATAATTTTAATTTAGCCTTTGAGGCATATATCTGTTACTAGACATAGTGAGCTGGAGCTTCAATTGGGGAGAAGGGATGCATGGTCCTCTATATTATTTGCACCCCCACCCCCCCATACTCCTTAGCTCTTAAGAATATCTCTTTTTTGGTATTATCGTTGAACATGTCTTTTTCAGTATTTTCAAAGAAAAAAAAAAAAAAACAACAAATATGCCCCCCTAGACTTTTAAAAATAAATTTTTTTCCCCCTTCCCTAGATTTTTAAGCCCTGACCCCACCGATAGTGAGAGGTTTCGTACCCTGAACTGCTGTTATCAACTTAACGGCAGAAGAGAAATACCCTGACACCATCTCTTTCAAAAATTACAAGATCCGGTAGTGAATTTCCCATTGTCCTTAGATGACTACGCGTCGACCCTACCCAGTAACAGTCACTGGTAAAGCAGTCACAGTAGCTTGGAATACGGAAAGACAACTGGTTGAAGTTGACTGTAGTTTAACTAAATTGCAAGGCTAGATTACACTCAGTAGCAATTAGTAAGGATTTGATTTATTATCGGGAGCGGGGATTCAAAAGACATAATGTAACATTTTTGGACAACTTGGGTTTAAAGACTGCTCCTACAAACCAACAAGTTCTATCCAGCATTCCAACCCGTTTTCTTCTATTTTATTTGATTCTAAAGAGATTTTCATTTTCTTATTTTTTTCAAGTTTCTACATTTTTGTTTTAGAAATGTATTGTATCCTCTCTTCTCGCTCATAAAAATCAGCTTTCCCCGAAAAGAATTAAATTCATTTGATATCATTAGTTTCAAATTGGCCATCGCGCGGCATTACTGACTGAAAAATTCAATATAAGAACTTTTTTTGAAATTTTATTGAACTTTTTCGATTATTTATCTCCGATTGACTATTTCAAAATTTTCACTCGATAGTTTTTTTTATTCTACTTGAGCCAAAATCACTGTTTGGAGCCACGCAATGGCGGAAAACGCCACTTGGCTGTGGCACAATCTTTTTATGACTAACAGGGGTAGTAGAACTTTCAGTTTGAGTTCAAATAAGCCTTACCCCAGTATTTTAGGACCATCAATTCAATACAATCATCCCTGGAGAATAGAACAAATAAACTCACATCCGAAATCATCCTTCTATGGAAATAATTTATCGCTTGCACTTTTGGCAAAGTTTTTTCCCCTTTTCAAAGAGCAGGCAATTAATCTCAGGCATCTTATTTCTATACTTATTGGATTCCGCGTATCACCATAAAGAAGCCGACCCTGTTGATGCATACATTGTCACTAAATCGCGTTTCTACTAGGGTTTTGGCTACAATTCGCACAAGTTATTCTTTACCTACAGTTCGTTACCACCAACTATTTCGTAACTTTCAAACGACAGAATAATAGTGATATAAATAATAGTCAACATTCCTAAATCATTATCAAATGGCAGCTTTTTTACATTAGAGGTATATTCAAAAACCTTTTTTTTTTCGGCTGCTATTGACTATGTTACACTCTTTACTAAGCTGCTGCTATTGCTGCATCCATAGTGAGGTAAGAAAACGGTTGGTAAATATTGCGTGATATAAGTGCAAAAAGAACTAAAATGGTACCACCATTTAACTATTGTGAAGAGGATGGCAAAAAAGATTTTCGAAAATCTTTGTAAGTGTAAGAAACAATTGGATACAAATCATTTTCAAAAACCGGACCTAATAAATTAGAATAGAACTGCTGAAACCGACCGATATGACTAATTTATTTCCGAAACATAGACTTTACATGAAATAAAAAAAAGCAGTCCCTTTTAACTTACCACAGTTAAAACAAAATGCTTAGGTTTCACTCGAACGTTAAAAAAAGATGCAAAATCCTCCATGTGTAAGGGAAACACTATTTATCAATTAAAACTACATTATTCCTGCCCCAAGATAAGATAAAAAGTTCTCCTAAAACAGACAGTTTTATCATAAGCAAGGTCGTATCTAGCAGGGAATGGGGGGGGGGGGATAAGGGGTTTGAAAATTCTAAAATGCATGTTATTGCTATTGACAATATATATTAGATTATTTATACAAAATCATGAAATTAGAAAAGTCAATGAAAACAAGAAAATTATGAAAATGTTTTGGCGGAAATCTCCACTCAGTCGCTTTTAGTGCAAAAAGAAGAAAGTTTCTAAATAATGAAATATGTCAAATGAAATAAAGTCAAAACAGAATTGAAAGAACCCCATTTTCGGGATTTTCACTGGCTGAAATGTTTAGCGAGTATGCTCTTCGAACTTACGTCTTACATTATTAGAACACCCTCTCTACTCCTGGAAATACACAAAAGTACATAAAATATGGCTTATTTAGTAATTTTAGTTATTCAATACCTTAAAAAAGACCATTAGATACCCCCTACCAGAATCAAAAGCCATCACAAAATCCTTTGTTGAAAGACTTAAAAAAGCTCACTAACTTTGGCGTCTTCTTGGCTTACTTAGCTTAAGTCCCATCTGGCCTTGGTGGTCATCTCGGTACCTCTCTCCTCACGAGCAAATGTATCTGTCGCCTATACTGCTCTCTTTTTTTGTGCCAGTCTGAGAAGACCAGGGAGGTTGCAGTCAGAAAATTTCTCCTTGCAACGCTTCGGAGGGCGACCGCGAGGGCGAGAACTGTGGATGTGACCTTCCAAGGCAATTTTAGGTAGTTGGTCGTTGCTCATGCGCTGGACGTGGCCAAGCCACCCAAATTGTTGGACATGGACCCTGTTTAGGGTGGTAGTGTTATACAGCAGTCTTTTGAATAGGTCGGCACTTGAGACTCGATCTACGTATGTTATGCCAGCGATGCCAGCGATGCCAGCGATTGGCGTCTTCGCACAAGCCAAATTTCAGCGTGATGGGATACTTTAAACATTTTGGATGAATATTAAGTGCACCTGGACAGTTTTCCTTTCATACCTTTAGATTTTTTTTTTTTTTTAATATAATGCTTCAATATGGTTCATTGAGGACGATAAGCAAAATTATAACAGTGGGATTAATTTACGGCAATTTAGAAGATGTAAAACGTATTTTCCAAATTTTAGGGAGGGTCACACATTTGTCTTTTTTTATTCTACCCACGAAAATGCAAAAAAAAAGGTAATTTTCGATGAAAATAAAACAAAAAGGTATTTTCAAAATCTGAGGGGAAGGTAAAAATCTAGAGCCTCCCTCCCCCATTGACGCTACTGAATGGAAGATGATTGGACCTCAATGAAAACATCGGGATTTAATCAAGATTTGTAGAAGTAGAGATGCGGACCTTGACCAGATAGTAGTAATCAAAATGGCGTAAGAGCATGTTTCAAACCAAATTGTGCATAAAAACGAAACTTCAGAAATTATCAAATATAATTAATTTCTGACACTTTAACGGATTTTTAAATAGAAAATTAGTAAAGAAAACGCTTTATTCTGCAAAAGATATATACTCCTTTTGAAAAACAAAAACACTAAGGTTGAGATAAATAGAGTTTCCACATCGAAGTCTAAAATACATAAAAAAAAAAAATAATCCCAAAAGTAATAGAAGTCCCCTTTTTCTAAGCTGGATCTACCAAGTAACCTATTCTGTTTTATTATGTCTTATTCTATTATCAGAATATTGATTTAAAGTTTTGAATATTTAAAGTTTTTTTTTAAGATGCATTATGTCTCTTTTTCTTACTCACATGAATAGTCTCGAAATTGGGCTTTTGGTATCAAGACAGAATGTTGAATGCCTAGAAAAAACCTTTCTTACGAGACGACTGGTCCTGAGTTTTATTCAAAAACCTAAAACACTTTTTTTTTTCTTTGCTATAAAGTATATATGCTTCACCTTAAAGTGTTTTGAGGGGTTGAAGTCCACTGCTTCGTCGTTCTATGACCGTTTTTACAACCAAAAGGTATTTAATATTTCTGAACCTATTAACTACTCTAGTACAACTAATCTAAATCTTAACATATTATTTAGGTTTTTTATGTTTTGGAGCGCAAAAAAGAAGATTATACGCTTTATTCAAAAGCAACAACGCCATCTACAATGAGTACAATAAAAAGCTTAGTGTCTATAAAATCTTGGTTCAGAATATTTCCCAATGGAAACAGTGAGTTAAAGCAGCACCCAAATAAGCATTAAGAACATACTATAATTTTTTTTTTATTCTCCACCAAGTGATATCGAAATAAATCTCTATGGGTACTACTGAATAACAGTGGCGTTATTTCGTGAAAATTCTGGGGGGGGGGAGTAAAGTTAGAATAGATTTTTCCAAATCAAATGAGAATGAAAGAAAAGCCATATAGTACCATAAAGGCAAAGGTGTACTAAAGAAAACTGATCTGTTTCTGTATATACTTGAATTACGTAGGCTTACCTTAGTGTTGGCAAGATTTTTAAAGACGCTAGATTTCAGTTTGAGTGCAAACTGGGATATGAGGAGGGTGGGGCAGTTGCCCCTGGCTTCTAAGAAATTTACACCCCTGTTCAACAGTTATTTATTCCAATATTATTATCCTACATTAAAAATGTATTATTCACTCTACTAGCTATAACAGAAATTTCATTGGAGAACCTTTGGAAATTATAATTACAGTAGTTTGTTTGAATTTAAAGTGTGAGACAATTTTTGCAAATTTTTATGGGAATTTTCCATTAACAGGGAATTTCTTTTCGATTTTTTCAATGAAAATACCAAAGAGTATTTTCAGTTTCCCTCCAGAAAAGGATTAAATTCTTGGAGTTTGGGAGAGAGGAATGGAGGAACGTTCCTCCAAAGAGAGGAATGGAGTTTGGGAGAGAGGAATGGAGGAGAGGAGGAACGTTCGAAAAGATAACAAAGTGACAGTTGAACTATGTTAAAAGAATTCTTACTTAGAAAATCTTACAGCTTCAGGACACCCAGGCCCACAATATCACCTTCTTTTGTCCGGTAAACATCAAACTACTGCTCATCAGAAACGCGAATTAAATATACATTTTGAACAACGATTTAAAAGAAGTACCCCCCCGTAAAACTCCTAGAGGCCATAGCGTTATTTATCCTTTACTAAAAACTATTGGTATTTATAGTTGTAAATTGTCACCATAGCTGTAGGAAGCAGCAATTGCAATGCATCATTGTTGAATCATTACAATTGCTGTTTCATAGGTAGTGAAAAGCCCTTGAGGGGTTCTCCACATTGTGGGTATACACATTGTTACACAAGTGGGTAGCACATTGAATGAAAATAATGACATGTGTATTTTTTTTCCATTGTAAAGATTCGACATTGAAAAAATGTTTCAAAACTAAATAATTACCCATCTTACAACAGAGAATCATGCATGTGATACGTGAGTCATCCAGAACTCAAATCAATCAAATCTATAAAAAACAGTAGACAAGTGCCAAAGAAGATCAATTGCTGATTTTATTTTAGTGTGCCAAACTTTTGGTATAAATGATGTTCTTTTGAGCATCATTGACTTCTTTTGAACCACAATTGACTCAAAACAGTCAACAGTATAAATGATGAGCTTTTACAACTTTTTTAGATTGGATACGTCTTTGAGCATATAGGTAATATTGAACAGCAGTTGAGCATGGAATGGTCTTAGCAATAAATTTACTTAGAATTAAATGGGATGCTTCATTTTTCCTACGTTGTGGCTGAATCTAGCATTCAAAATTTTTGAAAACGTCCATTATGTTTCAAATGTTAGTTCATAGTGTGGGTTTATGTACATTTACATTTATAATTTTGGTTTATCATTATTGTTGCTGGTTTTGCTTCCCTCCTAACTTATTTCTATTTCTATTTGTGTTTATATAGTGTTTATATAGCAGGTCATGAATCAACTGTTGCTTTTACTATAAACACTTTTTCACGATTTTAGGCTTGAATCGAACATCAAAAACTTACAAAACTTCATAAGTGTTTTCGAAACTTAGGCTACTGACTTAAACTAAGTCATCATAAACTTACAAAAGTGAAGGTAAAAAATCACGAAAAAGAACTACAAAATGGAAGTGGAATTACTCGATTAGGCAAAGCTGCTATAAATGCCTTTTGGAAAGAACGATTCCATTTTTTTTTAACTATTGAAGAGATCAACTTACAACGAAACGTGTATCATTCTGAAGCTCTTCAATTTAGCCCAGTCAATCCACCCTTACACATAGTTGACCCGTTAGTTTTTAGTACACTGCATAGTCCCAATGTTCATCAACGACACCAGCGGTGTCAATTCGGGGAAACAAAAGGGGGGAGGGGGCAAGTGTTTTAGTTTTTAGCTGAAAACACCAAAAAGGACATTCTACAAAATCCAAGCGGCGGGGGCAAATCTCCCCCCCCCCCTGTTGGCCTCACTGAATGATACTGAAAGTTCGTAACTTATATGATGAAATTATCTGTCACCTGTCACCTAACTGTACGATTATGCTCGAGCACACACTTGTGACCATTAAGAAATTGATGCCATTCTGAAACTAATTATATCTAGAGGGCTGTAATAAACGATCGGCTAGTTTCACCAGAATGACAGTTCTGGAAACGGAACTTTTGAAGGAAGAAAGCTTTTTGGGTTGGCAAAAGTATCAAAACATTGTGCCAAACCCGAATTAGTTGCATTTATTAATAAGAAAAGAAAGAGATTTATGAATGATCAAAGTTCTTCAGTAGGTTTAACGTCAGATAACCTCAGACCTGCACTGCAGAAGGGAAAACACAAATGCCGATAGCTTAGGTTGGACCAACACTAAATTGCTCCTTAGCATTTTCTACTAATTCTGAATTCTTGAGACATCAGTTGATTATGCCTGAATTACAGTCAAGTTCCAGCGTCTCCCCTTCTGAAGTCAGAGCTACTCGGACCATTTTTCCCTCAAACTCAATTGAATCTTTTTGCCTCCTTTCACTGAGTAAAGTCAGCGAGTACTGGCGCAAGAGTATTAAAATTTCACTTATGGAATTAGAATCAAACAGTTCGTGGTAATGAACTGTAGTAAGGAGCGACCCGGCTCAATAGTAACCGAAACTCTAAAAAACGGAATTCTGATACCAATAGTTACATCAAAAGAATTGAATTTTAATGCTGATCTTAAATATATAAGTTTCATCAAGTTTAGTCTTATCAATCAAAATTTATGAGCCTGAAAAAATTTGCCTTATTTTAGAAAATAGGGAGAAACACTCCCTATAAGTCTTAGAATCTTAACGAAAATCGCACTATCAGATTCAGAATATCAGAGAACCCAAGAAGTTTCAAGCATCTATCTACAAAAATGTGGAGTTTTGTATTTTTTGCCAGAAGACAGATCACTGATGCGTGTTTTTTTTTCAGGGGTGATCGCGTCGACCCAGTGGCCCTATAATGTCACGATAGGGCTCATTCTAATGGAAGTGAAAAGTTCTAGTGCCCTTTTTAAGCGAAAAAAAAAATTGGAGGGCACCGAGGCCCCTCCCACGCTCATTTTTTTCCCAAGTCACCGGATCAAAATTCTGAGATAGCCATTTTATTCAGCATAGTCAAAAAACTTATTAAATATGTCTTTGGAGGTGACTTACTCCCCCACAGTCCCCATGGGAGGGGCTGCAAGTTGCAAACTTTGACCAGTGTTTACATATAGTAATGGTTATTGGGAAGTGTACAGACGTTTTCAGGGGGATTTTTTTTTCGGTTGGGGGAGGCGTTTAAGGTAGGGGGTTACGTGGAGGGATTTTTCCATGGAGGAATTTATCATGGCGGAAGATAATTTCCATGAAGAAGGCGCAGGATCTTCTAGAATTATTTAAAAAAAAAAGAAAAAATAAACATGAAAAAGTTTTTTCAACTGTAAGTAAGGAGCAGCAATAAAACTTAAAACGAACAAAAATTATTACACACATAGGGCCCACCTCCTCCTAATACCTCGCCCTTTAGACTAAGGTATTTTTAGTGATTTCAACTATTTATTGTACGGCCTTTGTGATTCAGAGGTCATTCTTAAGGAATTGGGACAAAATTTAAGCTTTAGTGTTAAGAGCGAGGTGTTGACGAGGGGGCGAACCCCCTCATATACTTAATAAAGACATACGAATATAGAAGTTCGTTACGTAAGTTAATTCGTAAGTTATGTATATTTTTTACTAATAAGAACGTTCGTAAAAAATTAAAAGTTGTAGATGCTTTTTTAAGCGACCAAGAATTGGAGGGCAACTAGGCCTCCTCCCCAGCTCCTTTTTTTCTCAAAATCGTCCGATCAAAACTATGAGAAAGCCATTTAGCCAAAAAAAAAAAATTAATATCCAAAACTTGTTTAAATTATTCATGTGCGGAGAGCCAAAACCAAAACATGCATTAATTCAAAAACGTTCAGAAATTAAATAAAAAACAAGTTTTTTTTAGCTTAAAGTAAGGAGCAAAAATTAAAACTTAAAACTTAAAACGAACAGAAATTACTCCGTATATGAAAGGGGCTGTTCCCTCCTGAACACCCCGCTCTTTACGCTAAAGTTTTTTATTGTTTTAAAAAGTCGAGTTGTGAGAAAGAGTCAAACTTTAGCGTACAGAGAGGGGCATTGAGGAGGGAACAGCCCGTTTCATATACGGAGTAATTTCTGTTCGTTTTAAGTTTTAATTTTGCTCCTTACTTTAAGTTAAAAAAACTTGTTTTTTGTTTAATTTTTTGACAAAGATGATCTTACGGCATTTGAACAGGACTCTATAATTATTTTGGAATTAGGATAAAATTTTCAAAGTTTCTATAAATTTGCCATATTGACAAAGAAAAAAAGTTTAACGTTAGGATGTTGTCAGCTCTGCAGTCAGAATTAAGATAGACTGGATTGTAGCCAAATTAGCTGTAGTCAGCTATCGAAGTTTGGGTCCAAATGTAATCACTGTACCGTTTCAAATTCAGTATACATATAGTTAAAGTGATGTTCAAACTTCCCTCTTTTCTAATTAAAAAAAAATATTATTTGAATATTTGTTTTGATTTGTCAATTATAAAAATTAGATATGAAAGTCCAACATAGCTTGAATCACCAGATTACGCAATGGGTAAATTACTGCAATGCACTGCACTGCAATGCAATGCACTGCGCGTAAATGCACTGTTATCTACAGTTGTTACTACGGTGTGAGCCGGGCATTATTCAGAAAGCTGATTGAAATTTGTATCTTACTATAGCAGGTTGGTTATTCCTTATTAAAAAAATGGCAAGATATACTACATTTATAACATAAAGATCTTGCAAAGGCAACAATGAATATGATGAAGCAATGTGGAGAACCCTATTTGGTAGACAGACCGATTGTCTATCTTTGCAGGACAAAAAAAAACTTAATTTTTTTATATTACTGCCGAGCGAAATGAACTAAACTAGAACTATTGCTCCTTACTGGCGTGAAATGCAGATTAATGTACTGAAATATAATGATTATGTTATTACTGTGGAACTGAACAAGAGCTTCTAGTTCCACCAGTAAATGTCAGGAGAAATAAATTAAAAGCATACTATATTAAGTAGTTGGAGAGGGGATAAGGGTGGCAAACATGGTCCATCAGTCTCATTTCCATAGCCCCCAGTATCGCTATTTTGACCATCTGTCTCAAACTTGGAGCCACTTTTCTCAAGTTTGAACAAACAGTTTCGTGGTACTCTGAATTTACTCGACAAGGAGTGGTTTTCATTGGCTGTCTGTGATGCTTTTATTAAAGGCATAAATTACTGCTTTCCCTTTCAATAACTTTGGATAACGCCTCTGAATAATTGGAAGTCATGTCATGCGACCACTTTCATCGATTCAAAGTCCATTTCATGATTTTTTTAGTTCGAATTCGAGAATTCTGGTATAGTTTCTATTACCCACCATATATAGCCTATGCATGGACACTGACAAAACGCAACCCCACTGGTGAGAATAGGGATTCTTAAGGATTACGTTCTTAAGATGACCAAGATACGCGTGGACAACGTTCGCAACCCTGAGGATGTTTATCCAGCGTTATCTTAGTTTGATGCAGCCTGGATTCAAATAATCAAAGACTATTCTTTTTTTTTTATTTTTTTTTATTTTTAACAGATGGTGTACAGGCACATACACACAAAATCTTCAGCGAGTAATGGTAGATTCAAAAAAAAAATTCTACCCTGCCCACACCCCTGTTCCCACCAAAAAGAAATATGAGGGGTTTGCATGACGGGTCACCCTGCAAAAATAGCAATAAATATAAATAACCCTATATTTTCAAGGAGCGTATTTTAGGGGGAAACAATGCAAAACATAGTTATTGTTGTTGCACAAAAAAAAACATTTTAACAGACAAATTTATTCAACAAAAATTCAAAAATACATATAGACGGCAAAAATAGCAAAGTAAATATAAAATAAATTCTCAGAATGAAGAAACTATGTAAAGAAAAATGCAAAAAATTAATACAGGGGTTTTGTGTAACTGAATTCTCGTTTAACTTAACTCCGTTTAACCAAACCCTCGTTCAACTAAGCCAACGATTAAAAAAAATCCTCGTTTAACCCAACCTCATACAGCTCAAACGCCCTGTAACTCAGTCCTTCGTTTAACCAAATCCTATTTGACTGAGTCCCCATTCAGCTGAACCCTCTTTAAATGTAATTCAGAGAAATGTAATGAAAATGTAATTCAGCCTGTTTTGTCGGAAATAATAAAAGATGATTCGAATGAAATGATCTTTATTCCTTGATTAATTCTTATGTAAGTGTTTTTATATCATTTTATACTGACTCAATGCAAAACAATACCTCTCCCGTCTTCTAAAAAAAAACAATTTATCCTTTTGTCTTATATATTTGAAATTAGCAAAACCTGAACAAATTTGAACTTCATGATAGCAGCAATAGCTAATTGCTGCTACCTAGTACAGCGAAAACAATATAGATAAGTTACCGTGAATGTCCGAAATACCGTTTTTTCTCCTTTGATTTAGAAAGTGTTACCAGTCAACTTTTTCAGTTTTTTGCAAGGTTTGATGGTAACAGGATAGATTTTCAACCCATTTCTGAAATTTATAACATAAATTTAACCTAACTTTAACTTTTACCGTCAATGCTTGCATAAGACTGAAAAAGTTGATTCGTAAAGCTAATTGAACCCAAGCACAGAAAAAGCAATTTCGGACATTCACCGGTGAATGTCGACAATAACCAGATTTCAGACATTCACAATAACATATACATTCCTGAAAGTCTCTGAAATTCGTTTGCTAAAAGATGGCCATTCTATTCGCCATTCAGTGCTGGTTTTGAATATTATAACTGCTGCCTTTACAATGGGGTCCCACTCCCTGACCCCCAATGTAAGTAAATATCCCTATATTATTTACAAAAAATTGATGATTTTGTTTGTTTGTACTATGTTTTTGTGCTTATATTTCGTCAAAAGTTGATTCATAATAGCAAATAATACAAAAAAAAAAAAGATATGACGTTTGGCATAGAGTCTAGGGCTACTTTTGGCAATAGGGGAGCAGGAAGGCAGTTACGCCGTCGCGATTATTATATTTGGAAAGAGCTTTGGTTGGTAAATTGAATGTTAGCTTTGAGCTAGTGATTTAATCGAAGATTTGGCAAACTCCCAGCCCATACCTTTACCACAAAACCTTAACAAGCTTGATTTCACTAAAAACTTTAAACCTGTAAAATTTTGAAAACGTCAGATCTCACCTTAAGTTTAGGGCATTACGATAAAAGTTAGGAACTACGAGCGAAGCGCAAGGCAAATTTTGAGCCCCTAACCAGCGCTAGTTCAAATTTATTCATATATCAGCTGTTGAGTTGAGTCAAACATAGGTCGACTTAAACGGGGGTTGTGGCCCATTAGAGTTGAATTAAACAGTGATTGAGTTACATGATAATTGGGTTATAACGGGTTTGATTCCACAGGGTTGAGTTGAATGAGGGTTGAGTTAAACTCGGTTGAGTTCGATGGGGGCTGAGTTGAAACGGGGGCTGGGTTGAATGAGTTTTGAGTTAAATAGGTGTTAGGTTTCATGGGGAGTGAGGTAAATTGTGGCTGAATTGGACGAGGGCTCAGTTAGATAGGCTGAGTTGAACGGGTTTCAGTTGAAAGAGGGTTCATTTACGCTTACACCAGATGAACTAGGATTGATATCTTTTGAAACGCAGCCAGTATACTGCTGGTTCGTAAGACTTAGCCTATATGGCAAAAGATCTAAAGTAGGGGAAAAAATCTTGAGTACTTTAAGGGAAATTAGCACCTGATAAATGTATTAAAATGGCGTTTTGAAAAAACACAGCACATTCTATTAACATTAGGAACCACTAAGTAATTTACTACTCTTGACTTTAATCGTTTTTAGCGAGTGATTCATCCTTCCAAGGAACTGCAAGCTTGAGTAGTTTGCGTAAGCCAGAGACATCTAAGCACGGAGAGTGGACGCGCAGATGTAGGACTGAAAGAGGGTTTGAGTCACAAAATATCACGTCTATTCTAATTATGAGTCCGTTTGATTTGGTTTCGCCGCCCGTCCACGCCGCCCGTCCACTCACGAAAATTTTTGTAGAAGTGCCAAAAATACGAGGGGGCAATTGCTTCACCATGGCAACTCTCCAATTTACAATAGTTCAACCTTGGCAGCTCCTCAATTGACGTGTCTGGTTTAGTATATATTAATTACTAATGTATTATTCACAATTTAATGAAAGCTTGGCAGAATACAACAAACAAAGCCAACCGTATTTAGTACTTTTGTAAGTTTGTTTGGTTCTCAATACGTTATAATTACTAATTTACTGACAAATTGTTGACAATGAGGGGTCTTTTTCAGTTATGGAGCAATTTTGTTCATTATCAATTTTGAATTCCTGCATAAACTAACTTCTATTCGTTTTAGATTGAAAGATTAAATTAAAAAAAAAACAAGTTTTTTCAACTGAAAGTAAGGAGCGACATTAAAACTTAAAACGAACAGAATTTACTTCGTATATGAAAGGGGCTGCTTCCTCATCAACGCCCCGCTCTTTACGCTAAAGTTTGACTCTTTCTCTCAACTCTTCTTTTTAAAACAGTAAGAAACTTTAGCGTAAAGAGCAGGACGTTGATGAGGAAGCAGCCCCTTTCATATACGAAGTAATTTCTGTTCGTTTTAAGTTTTAATGTCGCTCCTTACTTTCAGTTGAAAAAACTTGTTTTTTTTAATTTAATTTCTGAACGTTTTTGAATCAATGCATGTTTTGATTTTGGCTCTCCGCAGAGAAATAATTAAAACGAAATTTGCATATTTTTTTTTTTTTTTTGACTAAATGGCTTTCTCATAATTTTGATCGAATGATTTTGATAAAAAAAAGAGCAGGGGAGGAACCCTAGTTGCCCTCCAATTTTTTGGTTAATTAAAAAGGCAACAAGAACTTTTAATTTTTTACGAATCTTTCTATTAGTAAAAGATATAATTTTGTCCCAATTCATTAAGAATGACCCCTGAATCGCAAAAGCCGTAGAATAAATAGTTGACATTACTGAAAATACTTTAGCGTAAAGATCAAGGTATTAGGAGGAGGTGAGCCCCTCATATGGGTAATAATTTCTGTTCGTTTTAAGTTTTAATGCTGCTCCTTACTTCCAGCGGAAAAAACTTTTTCATATTTGTTTTTTCATTGTTTTTTTTTAAGTAATGCTAGTAAATCCTGCGCTCCCTTCATGGAAATTTTCTTCCCCTATGACAAATTCCTCGATGGAAAACTCCCCCAGCATATCCCCCTCTTCTCAACCCCTCCCCCCAACCAAAAAATCCTCCTGAAAACGCCTGTACACTTCCCAATAACCATTACTATATGTAAACACTGGTCAAAGTTTGTAACTTGTAGCCCCTCCCAAGGGGACTGTGGGGGAGTAAGTCATCCCCAAAGACATTGTTATAAGGTTTTTTGACTACGCTGAATAAAATGGCTATCTCAAAATTTTGATCCGTTGACTTTGGAAAATAATTAGCGTGGGAGGGGGCCTAGGTGCCCTCCGATTTTTTTGGTCACTTAAAAAGAGCACTAGAACTTTTCATTTGCGTTAGAATGAGCCCTCTCGCAACATTCTAGGACAACTGGGTCGATACGATCACCCCTGGAAAAAAAAAACAAAAAAAAAAAAAAAACAAACAAGCAAATAAACACGCATCCGTGATCTGCCTTCTGGCAAAAAATACAACATTCCACATTTTTGTAGATAGGAGCTTGAAACTTCGAAAGTAGGGTTCAATGATACGCTGAATCTGATGGTGTAATTTTCGTTAAGATTCTATGACTCTTAGGGGGTGTTTCCCCCTATTTTCTAAAATAAGGCAAATTTTCTAAGGCTCGTAACTTTTGATGGGTAAGACTAAACTTGATGAAACTTATATATTTAAAATCAGCTTTAAAATGCGATTCTTTTGATGTAGGTATTGGTATCAAAATTCCATTTTTTAGAGTTTTGGTTACTATTGAGCCGGGTCGCTCCTTACTACATATTTTCCTTATAAAACTCTTGTTTTTTTGTTTTTGTTTTTTTTTTATCAAAAATCCCTAAAGGTTGAAACCGAAACTCTTAGATATTTTTACGATTAGAACTTTTAAATTTATCGAGATATTAGTAAAAATATGTAACGTGTATTTATTTATTTTCTATGTCAGACTTTTAATTGAGAATCAATTGTAATTTAATCATGTATAACACTTCAAAAAATTTTCTTTATGGATTATTATAAGAAATTGAAAAAATGTCGAGCTGAACAATTTAAGAAAACATTAACTTTTCAGAAAATTTTTAATTTAGTATATCTAGAAATGATAGAAAAAGTTAGGATAATTTGAAAAATAATTGGAAAACATCGGAAAAATAATATTATAACAGCTGTTAAGTTATTTCTGCCGAGAAATACTATATCTAAAAAAGACAGAACACCATAGCCAAAACCTTGACTAAGCGGTATTTTAATCATGGCCAAATCAATAAGCAGCGTGAGACAAATTTGCGAAAAAAGGAACGTAATTCGCCCGTCATGCCATTAAGTACGACGCTTAGACGTAACACCAGCAGATTTCTAATCGTAAATAAACTTAAAGCATAAAAGTTCAGCTGAGCAGTTATGCAGTTCTGGGCTAGTAACAATAGTTAAATACAAATAGTTGCATAAATGCATGGTCTTCTTGGCATATTTTTTGTTGCGAAATCTTGTACAGGTCTACAAGGACGGTCAAGTGCTTGAACGCTTGTTACAACATCATAAATTTTAGAAGGTTTCAAATTATTTTGGAGATGAGTGTCTGCATTATGGAGTGACACCCTCTTCTTATTCTGTTTATTCTGACCATGGGCGTCCATAAGCTGAATTTTAGGCGGAGGGCCTTACCTTGTCTAATCGCCACTTCCAATACAGCATAATAGAAATCTTAAAGCAAAAATATCAAGCAGCTTCAATGAGCCAAGGGAAGGGAGGGGTGGCACCCCCTCTCCCCTATGGGCACCCATGATTCTGACTAATTTTGGCTGATATACATCACTCTCTTTTAGTAGGTACATATGCCCATATTTTATGTATCCCTGTCGCCTATCCCGAAAAAAAGATTGGTTCAATTACAGATGGCTTTTTCAGGCAGTGCATGAAAGCCTCTTTTAATATGTACCTAGCCAACAAATATAGGTATATATCATAATTCTCCTCCAAAACCTAAGGTTTTTAGTCTTGGATGTTTTAAGACTAAAGGTTTTAGACATAATTCTCCTCCAAGACAAAAACCCTGGGACGTCAAGTTTTTGTAATAATTAACAAGAGCTAAGAGCTCATATGGCACTTGTGACGAGGCGAGAAGAGCTAAGAGCCAAGAGATCATATGGTATGAGCTCTAACAAAACTCTAGGAATCAATAGATTGATTTAAAAAGGAAAATAAGAGGCTTAATGCCGGTCAGGATTTATAATAAGAGCTCTGAGTCACGATGTCCTTCTAAATATCAATAATTCATTAAGATCCGATCGCCAACTCGTAAGTTATAAATACCTAATTTTTCTCACTTTTCCTCTCCCTTTAGCCCCCCAGATGGTCGAATCTGGGGAAAACGACTTTATCAAGTCAAATTGTGCTGCTCCCTGACACGCCTACCAATTTTCATCGTCCTAGCACGTCCAGAAGCACCAAACTCACCAAATCAATGAACCCCTCCCCCCAACTCCCCCAAAGAGAGCGAATCCGGTACGATTCTGTCAATCACGTATCAAGGACATTTGTTTGTTCTATCCACCAAGCTTCATCCCGATTCATCCACTCCAAGTGTTCCCCCTCCAACTCCCCCCAGTGTCAAAAGATCTGGTCGGGATTTGAAATAAGAGCTCTGAGACATGAATTCCTTCTAAAAATCAAATTTCATTAAGATCCGATCATCTATTCGTAAGATAAAAATACCCCAATTTTCACGTTTTCCAAAAATTCCGGTTTCCCCCTCCAACTCCCCCCAATGTCACAGGACCTGGTCAGAATTTAAAATTAGAGCTTTAAAGCACAAGATCCTTCTATATATCAAATTTCATTAAGATCTGGTCACCCTTTCGTAAGTTACAAATACCTCAATTTTCAAAATTACCACCCCCCCCCCCAATTCCACCAAAGAGAGCAGATCCGGTCCGGCTATGTCAGTCACGTATCTTAGACAGGCTTCTATTCTTCCCATCCAGTTTCATCCTGATCTCACCGCTTTAAGTATTTTCTAAGATTTCCGGTTCCCCCAACTGCCCCCCCCCCCCCCAATTACGCTTGATCCGGTTGAGATTTAAAATAAGAGATCTGAGTTACGAGGTCCTTCTAAATATGAAGTTTCACGAAGATGTGATTACTCCTTCGTAAGTTTAAAATACGTCATTTTTTCTTATTTTTCAGAATTAGCCCCCCCCCCCAATAGAGCGGATCCGTTCCAATTATGTCAATCCCGTATGTAAGACTTCTGATTATTTTCCCCGCAAAGTTTCATCCCGATCCCTCCAATCTAAGCGTTTTCCATGATTTTAGGTTCCCCCGCTCCAAACTTCCCCCAATGTCACCTGATCCGGTCAGGATTTAAAATAATTACTTTGAGACACGATATCCTTCTAAATATCAAATTTCATTGAGATCCGACCACCCGTTCGTAAGTTAAAAATACCTCATTTTTTTCTAATTTTTCAGAATTAGCCCCTCCCCCAACTACCCCAAAGAGAGCGGATCCGTTCCGTTTATGTCAATCATGTATCCAGGACTTGTGCTTATTTTTCCTACCAAGTTTCATCCCGATCCCTCCACTCTAAGTGTTTTCCAAGTTTTAGGTTTCCCCCTTCCAACCCCCCGCCCCCCAATGTCACCAGATCCGGTCGGGTTTAAAATAAGAGCTCTGAGCCACGATATCCTTCTAAATATCAAATTTCATTGAGATTCAATCACTCGTTCATAAGTTAAAAATGCCTCATTTTTTTTTAATTTTTTTAGAATTACCCCCCCCCCCCCCCCAACTATCCCAAAGAGAGCGGATCCGTTCCAATTATGTCAATCATGTATCTGGGACTTGTGCTTATTTTTCCCATCAAGTTTCATCCCGATCCCTCCACTCTAAGTGTTTTCCAAGATTTTAGGTTTCCCCCCTCCAACTCCCCCCTGAGACACAATATAATTCCAAACATCAAATTTCATTAAGATCCCATCACCCGCTCATAAGTTAAAAATACTTCATTTTTTCTATTTTTTACGAATTAACCGACCCCCCCCCACTACCCCCCAGATGGTCAAATTGGGAAAACGACTATTTCTAATTTAAGCTGGTCATGTCCCTGATACACCTGCCAAATTTCATCGTCCTAGCTTACCTGGAAGTGCCTAAAGTAGCAAAACCGGGACCGACAGACCGACAGAATTGGCGATTGCTATATGTCACTTGGTTAATACCAAGTGCCATAAAAATCCAAGAACTAAAGCGAGACTGCCAAGTTTTTAGTAAAACGAGACTCAAGACACGGTCAGAGGAATTTTTGAATACGAAGTGCTCAAAACTCAGAAGGATTTAGAATTTAGGGGAAGAGACGTAAAAAGCAGAGGGTCCAATGCCCCTTCCTTTTCTGTATGTCTCTGCCAGATACTTATGCAACATTTTATCCGGGGGTGAGGGACCGTTATCAAAATATAAATTCAATAATCTGAATAAGAAATGTCCAGGAATTCAAGAAATTAAAGGAATTTATTGGGGGTGGGGCCACAAGACTGATTACACCCCAAGGTTTAATAGAATTCTTAGAATACGAGCAACAGAAACAACTATAGGACTCATCAAAAAAATATCTCTGGTGTTCAATCGGCTTTGCCGGCAACCTCAAGAGTAAACATCGAATTTTAGTGTCGACCATTTTACAGTGACATCTGCAGAAAAAAAAAATCCGTCTCAAAATAGCTATTTCCCGCATGGCCCCTTTGAAATTTTCCAGGTGAGCCAAGTGCTGCCAGGAGCTTTGTTTTAACTAGGATTTAGACTAAATGGGAATATTTTTGATTTCTCTATTTTTATGCACTTCGGAATGTTTTCTTGTTCCCCAGGGGGGCTATTGTCCACTGATCTGACGTGTTATTCCCTTTTAAGTTAGCGTCAATGCCTATTTATTCAACTTTAGCGATGATAGCACAAAGCGGAGTTTTTTCATGCAAAATAGCTCCTGAATATCAAATGTGGAAAGTAGAAAAACATTCAGATCAGAAAGCGCTGATGCTCCGTTAAAATAAAGTATTAATTCAAATACAAACAAAATCGTTAAAATTCTAGCAGCAAAAACACGAATAGAATTGAGCAGAATAAACTGAAAACATCTGCAATTCTTGACAGCCAATTAAGGCTGTCAGCCAGAAATATTTTTGCGTACCGAGGAATCACCTACTTTCAACCATATGGTGTACATTTCGCAGTGCCAAGTGTGCCGCAGTTAGTCCACACATGGTACAGCTCCATAATGCGTGGCACAGCACCATCACGTTTGGCAGTCTCCCCAGCCCTTGGCATAGTTACGTCAAGTTTGGCGAACTTTCGCCACGCTTCGCGCCCCCTCGGTTAATAGAATTAATATAGATCAACCTTCGAGAAGATCAACCAGCTTCCTGTATAATTCAAATGAAAGACAGCTTATCTTACCTTTCTTGGGCACATTTAGTAGTTTCCGTGTTTTCACACTGAAACCATTTTGAGTCATATTATCCATTCTTTTCAGGCCTGTCACGCCTGCAGACCGTTCAATAGCTGCGCAGACATATGTCATCTGGGCAGTGGAAAGTTGTATCGATATATATAATGTATCGATATAACCAATATTTTGTAGATGGTATTTTTCCAGTGTGTTTTAAAACGAGCTATTATATCACCTATACCGAAAAACAAGACCCCGAAAGTCCCCTCTGACTTAAGACCAATCTATTTTCTCTAAAATTTTTGAAAGTTTTATTTACAATTTCCTCTTTGATGATATTCAAGATAAAATTAACCCAAATCTGTTTGGCTTTAGGCCGAATCATAGCACCACCCATTGTTTATGTTATATACTTGACACTGTTTTCAAACATCTTGAGTTAAGTAGTTCCTACGTTGAGGCTGTTTTTGCTGATATTAGTAAAGCCTTTGACAACTTGGATCATCAGACAGTTATTGATAATGCAAGGGCTTTAGGTGTAAGAGATTTTGTTTTACGTATAGTAGCTAGTTTTTTATCTGGTCGCGAGCAATGTGTAGTCCTCCCTAACGGAGATTCATCAGGTTTTACCTCGATTTCCTGTGGAGCACCCCAAGGGACTAAATTGAGTCCTTTAGCATTCTTAATTGTTTTAACAATTTTTTTTACCAAACTTTGACTACACTTTTAAATTTGCGGATGATTTGACATTACTTAACCTTTGTCAAACCTCAAACACTTTGGGCGTTAAACTTGACTCACTCATTAACAACTTAAAGAATGATCTTGCCAATGTTAAACTCAATCTGAGCATACCGAAAAGCAGTTTAATGCTATTCTCCTTTTTAAAAAATATATCCCCAATCAATAATTACCTTTGCATCCCAAATTTAAACATGGTTAAGCTACTTGGTGTGCACTTGGACAATGACCTTAAATGGAAATCTCACTCTTTTCACTTATTTAAAACAGGTGGTTTTCTCCTTAGATCTTTCTCCCTTCTTAAACGGTTCTCCATATCAATCCAGAACCTTAAAATAATTTATTGTTCTTATATAACAGTGGTTCCCAACCTTTTTCGGTCCGCGTACCCCTAGTCAAGGCCCAAAAAGTTTGCGTACCCCTTTCTTGAGAATCGTTGTTTTACTTTTTTCTTAACTAAAATCAGATTTTCAAAAACACGAGATTTATTGTCCAATATGACGGTGCTTAAATGTACGTACAAAATCAATGAGAAACTTGAGGCTGCTTTTTTTGCTAAAATATTATCAAATCTTGGCTCGATGTCACTAACGGCCAATTATAAGGTCATTTTGTACACTCAGTCTGTTTCTGTGTTTGGTTTTGATCAATGACATTGCCGAAAATGACACTTCACAAAGGTAAGTGGATCCGAATGGTAACAAAGCAGACATGGCGATTTCACTTAGTTCCTTGTATTCCTCCTTTCACCTCCAGCCAAAACTGGGAAACAGTTACATTTTGGAATTTCAGTTCTAAGGCGCGATCACTGGCAAGTTCGATCAGATTCTCTGTAAGCTTGTCACTAAGACCGGAGCTTGAGGTCACGTCTTCAACAAATGGATTTTGGATCCAATCCTGCGTTCTATCTTGGTTCATAATCGATGGGAAATATGACACAAGTTCATCTTGCAACTTTGTCAGATACTCCCGAATACAATCACAGATTGTGTTGAGTTTATCAATTTCACTATCGTCCGCAAACTTGTCAAGGGTCGGGAAGACACTAACGCTGTTTCTTTGAACCTTTTTAAGCCAGAACTCCAATTTCTTGATGAAAGCACACATCTTCGAATTCAGGAAGAGTTCGTCCGTCCGGAAACCTTGCATTGACAGATTCAAGTCATTCAGTTTGTCGAAAATATCCGCAAGATAGGCCAGCCTGCAGACCCAGTCCTGGTTTTCAAAAAGTGAACTGAATGTAGATTTTTGCTCCAGAAGAAACATATGAACTTCTTGTCGAAGCTCGAAAAGTCTGTTTAAAATCTTCCCACGAGACAACCAGCGAACTTCTGTGTGCAAAAGTAAATGTTGATGTTCTGAACCCATCTCTTGCACAGCAACTTGAACATTCTTGAGTTCAGTGGTCGGGCTTTGATGAAGTTGATCACTTTTACAGCCTCGTTGAGGGTCTCGTGCAGATGTGCGTTCATCCTTTTCGATGCAAGAGCTTGCCTGTGAATGATGCAGTGCAACCACTTCACCTTTGGATTTTTCTTCCTTATCCAGGGCATGAGCCCATTATTCTTCCCTGTTAGGGCGGCAGCTCCATCACTGCAAACTGATAGACACCAGTCCCACAAGATGCCCCCTTCTGCGAAGAATTTGTCAATCACCTTGAATAGTTCTTCTCCTGTTGTTCTTGACTGTAGGTTTTGACAAAACAGAATATTTTCTCTTATGTCAGAACAATCTTGATATCGAACAAAGACGATCACCTGGGCTTCACCTGACACATCCGTGCTTTCGTCAAGCTGTAACGCAAACATCTTCGTCAACTTTATTTGCTCAATAACCTGCATGACAATATCGCTTGCAATGTCTTCTATATTCTTGAAATGGTATTGTTCGACACAGGTATAGACTGAAGGGCAGTAGCAGTTTTGGTGTCAAACATTATTTCACTGACTTTCACTAGTGCTGGTAATATCAGACATTCGGCGATGGTGTGCGGTTTTTTCTGTTTTCGCAACTAAATATGAAACAGCATACGAAGCCCGGAGAGCCTTTGAAGAAACTGATGCCACTTTTGCAATTTCCAAACAGTTACTAGCGAATGCTTCTTGTTTACGCTTGAAAAAACTCTATGGGCTTACCGACATGAGAAGGGTGCACAGTACTGAGATGCCGGTTATGCGCAGGTTTCATGGAACTGTTGGCCAAGACTTGACCACAAAGAACGCACTGTGCATTCACTGGATCAGACTTTGTCGCACTAAATCCGAGCCCTAGGTATTCTGACAAATATCGACGCACTTTGACCGATGATTCGTCATATTTCTTCTTCTTAGGTGCAGGTTCAGAGTTTTGGGTACCATCATTCGGCTTCTTGTTATTCCTGATCAGGAATCTATCCATCTTTGTTTGCAACCACAATTCACGAACTTTGTGTTTCAACAGATGACAAGATACTGAACTCGCTGAGTTTAAATCGAGGACCTTACGGCTATGGAGAAAAATTAGCATCGAGACCTTACGGCTATGGAGAAAAATTAGCGGGTTACTGAAAGCGAAAGTTTTGAAAATGAGTCTGAAATTACGTACAATGGGTTTATGTTATCTGATTTTGAGGGAAATGTTGGAACTGAGTCAGAAACAAGTTTTAAAGATGTAGACTAAATTAATTTTGGGACCTTCGCGTACCCCCTGCGAGGGTTTCGCGTACCCCCTGGGGTACGCGTACCACCGGTTGGGAACCACTGTATATAAGACCTTGTCTTGAATATGCTTGTCCTGTCTGGCACCCTGGACTGACCAAATCCCAATGTTCTAAAATTGAAAGCATTCAAAAAAGAGCTATAAAAATTATACTGGGAACGTCCTATACTACTTATGATGAAGGTTTGGCTAGACTTGAACTCAGTACATTGGAATCACGACGTCACCTCCTTACCATGAACTTCGGGCACAAGTGCCTTAGTTCTGACTATCATCGACGTCTTCTTCCCCCCTTTAAAAGAAAACCCCCCCAATCCTTCCCAATACAAGACTTAATGCTCGTAGAGCTCCAAATACTCAACTTGACTTGTGTCCCCAAATGTTGACAATGAGGTACAAAAACTTTTTCGTTCCCTATTTTGCTTCGCATTTTAATAATTGATTTAACTTTGTAACTATGTTTATCCCTTAACATTTATTTTATCATTGTAATTATAATTGTTCTGACGTGCTTACGCTAGCTTGTGTGCTATTTTAGCCAATAAATCATATTCTATTCTATTCTATTCTATATATATGTATTCTGCTCATGTCATTACATGGTTTTTTTTTTGTCGTGTTTCTCTGTGCACTTAGACGTGTATTTATATATATATAAAAATTTTCTTTTTAGCTTTGCATCATATTTTCCCATTTTTTTTTGGTTCAATGTGCGTCATGACGGATCGACAGGTGCCTAGCGAGGTGTCACCGACTTTCAGAAAGCATGTACACAAATTGGCACATGCCACGCATTATGGATATATACCTTGAGCGTGGCAAAACAGTGCCAAGTGTAGAAGAAATCTGTGGCAGATGTAGAGATCTGAGATGTACAGCAGATCATGGAAAGCGGGCGCCCCTCGGCAATAAAAAAGGGCAGCGAGGATAAGAATTCTATTTACAGACAACTAATGTCATTTTGACTCCTACAATACAACTTTTGTTATATCTAGAGTATGAAGGTTCAGCATTGAGTGTTTTCATCTATATATATAAATTCTTTATAAATATGAAATATATATTTCTAGATACAAACTGATAAAAATTGGGATGAGTCTTTTCTTCCTACGGAAGTGTTCATAAATTCCGTTTATCTATTTTCTCTGACGTTATTG